>NC_000068.7:108945333-109245333 GCF_000001635.26 Mus musculus
CAGGCTACTATACCCGGCCAAACTCTCAATTACCATAGATAGAGAAACCAAAGTATTCCACGACAAAACCAAATTCACACAATATCTTTCCACGAATCCAGCCCTTCAAAGGATAATAACAGAAAAGAAGCAATACAAGGATGGAAATCACGCCCTAGAACAAGCAAGAAAGTAATCCCTCAACAAACCAAAAAGAAGACAGCCACAAGAACAGAACGCCAACCCTAACAACAAAAATAAAAAGAAGCAACAATTACTTTTCCTTAATATCTCTTAATATCAAGGGACTCAATTCCCCAATAAAAAGACATAGACTAACAGACTGGCTACACAAACAGGACCCAACATTCTGCTGCTTACAGGAAACCCATCTCAGGGAAAAAGACAGACACTACCTCAGAGTGAAAGGCTGGAAAACAATTTTCCAAGCAAATGGTCTGAAGAAACAGGCTGGAGTAGCCATTCTAATATCGGATAAAATCGACTTCCAACCCAAAGTTATCAAAAAAGACAAGGAGGGACACTTCATACTCATCAAAGGTAAAATCCTCCAAGAGGAACTCTCAATTCTGAATATCTATGCTCCAAATGCAAGGGCAGCCACATTCATTAAAGACACTTTAGTAAAGCTCAAAGCACACATTGCACCTCACACAATAATAGTGGGAGACTTCAACACACCACTTTCATCAATGGACAGATCGTGGAAACAGAAACTAAACAGGGACACAGTGAAACTAACAGAAGTTATGAAACAAATGGACCTGATATCTACAGAACATTTTATCCTAAAACAAAAGGATATAACTTCTTCTCAGCACCTCACGGGACCTTCTCCAAAATTGACCATATAATTGGTCACAAAACAGGCCTCAACAGATACAAAAATATTGAAATTGTCCCATGTATCCTATCAGACCACCATGGCCTAAGACTGATCTTCAATAACAACATAAATAATGGAAAGCCAACATTCACGTGGAAACTGAACAACACTCTTCTCAATGATACCTTGGTCAAGGAAGGAATAAAGAAAGAAATTAAAGACTTTTTAGAGTTTAATGAAAATGAAGCCACAACGTACCCAAACCTATGGGACACAATGAAAGCATTTCTAAGAGGGAAACTCATAGCTCTGAGTGCCTCCAAGAAGAAACAGGAGAGAGCACATACTAGCAGCTTGACAACACATCTAAAAGCTCTAGGAAAAAAAGGAAGCAAATTCACCCAAGAGGAGTAGATGGCAGGAAATAATCAAACTCAGGGGTGAAATCAACCAAGAGGAAACAAGAAGAACTATTCAAAGAATTAACCAAACGAGGAGTTGGTTCTTTGAGAAAATCAACAAGGTAGATAAACCCTTAGCTAGACTCACTAGAGGGCACAGGGACAAAATTCTAATTAACAAAATCAGAAATGAAAAGGGAGACATAACAACAGTTCCTGAAGAAATCCAAAACACCATCAGATCCTTCTACAAAAGGCTATACTCAACAAAACTGGAAAACCTGGACGAAATGGACAAATTTCTGGACAGGTACCAGGTACCAAAGTTGAATCAGGATCAAGTTGACCATCTAAACAGTCCCATATCCCCTAAAGAAATAGAAGCAGTTATTAATAGTCTCCCAGCCAAAAAAAGACCAGGACCAGACGGGTTTAGTGCAGAGTTCTATCAGACCTTCAAAGAAGATCTAATTCCAGTTCTGCACAAACTATTTCACAAAATAGAAGTAGAAGGTACTCTACCCAACTCATTTTATGAAGCCACTATTACTCTGATACCTAAACCACAGAAAGATCCAACAAAGATAGAGAACTTCAGACCAATTTCTCTTATGAATATCGATGCAAAAATCCTCAATAAAATTCTCGCTAACCGAATCCAAGAACACATTAAAGCAATCATCCATCCTGACCAAGTAGGTTTTATTCCAGGGATGCAGGGATGGTTTAATATACGAAAATCCATCAATGTAATCCATTATATAAACAAACTCAAAGACAAAGACCACATGATCATCTCGTTAGATGCAGAAAAAGCATTTGACAAGATACAACACCCATTCATGATAAAAGTCTTGGAAAGATCAGGAATTCAAGGCCCATACCTAAACATGATAAAAGCAATCTACAGCAAACCAGAAGCCAACATCAAAGTAAATGGAGAGAAGCTGGAAGCAATCCCACTAAAATCAGGGACTAGACAAGGCTGCCCACTTTCTCCCTACCTTTTCAACATAGTACTTGAAGTATTAGCCAGAGCAATTCGACAACAAAAGGAGATCAAGGGGATACAAATTGGAAAAGAGGAAGTCAAAATATCACTTTTTGCAGATGATATGATAGTATATATAAGTGACCCTAAAAATTCCACCAGAGAACTCCTAAACCTGATAAACAGCTTCAGTGAAGTAGCTGGATATAAAATTAACTAAAACAAGTCAATGGCCTTTCTGTACACAAAGAATAAACAGGCTGAGAAAGAAATTAGGGAAATAACACCTTTCTCAATAGTCACAAAATAGTATAAAATATCTCGGCGTGACTCTAACTAAGGAAGTGAAAGATCTATATGATAAAAACTTCAAGTCTCTGAAGAAAGAAATTAAAGAAGACCTCAGAAGATGGAAAGATCTCCCATGCTCATGGATTGGCAGGATCAACATTGTAAAAATGGCTATCTTGCCAAAAGCAATCTACAGATTCAATGCAATCCCCATCGAAATTCCAACTCAATTCTCCAATGAATTAGAAAGGGCAATCGGCAGATTCATCTGGAATAACAAAAAACCGAGGATAGCAAAAACTCTTCTCAAGGATAAAAGAACCTCTGGTGGAATCACCATGCCGGACCTAAAACTGTACTACAGAGCAATTGTGATCAAAACTGCACGGTACTGGTATAGTGACAGACAAGTAGACCAATGGAACAGAATTGAAGACCCAGAGATGAATCCACACACCTATAGTCACTTGATCTTTGACAAGGGAGCTAAAACCATCCAGTGGAAGAAAGACAGCATTTTCAACAATTGGTGCTGGCACAACTGGTTGTTATCATGTAGAAGAATGCTAATCGATCCATACTTATCTCCTTGTACTAAGGTCAAATCTAAGTGGATCAAGGAACTTCCCATAAAACCAGAGACACTGAAACTTATAGAGGAGAAAGTGGGGAAAAGCCTTGAAGATATGGGCACAGGGGAAAAATTCCTGAACAGAACAGCAATGGCTTGTGCTGTAAGATCGAGAATCGACAAATGGGACCTAATGAAACTCCAAAGTTTCTGCAAGGCAAAAGACACCGTCAATAAGACAAAAAGACCACCAACAGATTGGGAAAGGATCTTTACCTATCCTAAATCAGATAGGGGACTAATATCCAACATATATAAAGAACTCAAGAAGGTGGACTTCAGAAAATCGAATAACGGGCAGCGGCAGTTTTCGCGGACTCTTAGATTTCAGAATGACTACCATCTTGACTTCCACTTTTAGAAACTTGTCAACTACATCAAAATGGGCTCTCAGATCTTCTATAAGACCTCTGAGCTGTTCTTCCCAACTGCACTCTGCCCCAGCTGTCCAGACCAAGTCAAAGAAGACTTTAGCAAAACCCAATATGAAGAATATTGTGGTGGTGGAAGGGGTCCGCATTCCATTTCTGCTATCAGGCACTTCGTATAAAGACCTAATGCCACATGACTTGGCTAGAGCTGCACTTTCGGGTTTGTTGCATCGGACCAATATTCCAAAGGATGTTGTTGATTATATCATCTTTGGTACAGTTATTCAGGAAGTGAAAACAAGCAATGTGGCTAGAGAGGCTGCCCTGGGAGCTGGCTTCTCTGATAAGACTCCGGCTCACACTGTCACCATGGCTTGTATCTCTTCAAACCAAGCCATGACCACAGCTGTTGGTCTGATAGCTTCTGGCCAGTGTGATGTCGTCGTGGCTGGTGGTGTTGAGTTAATGTCTGATGTCCCTATTCGTCATTCAAGAAATATGAGGAAAATGATGCTTGATCTCAATAAAGCCAAGACTCTGGGCCAGCGCCTGTCCTTACTCAGTAAATTCAGATTGAATTTTCTGTCCCCTGAGCTCCCTGCAGTGGCTGAGTTCTCCACTAATGAGACCATGGGCCACTCTGCAGACCGACTGGCTGCTGCCTTTGCTGTTTCTCGAATGGAACAGGATGAATATGCACTGCATTCTCATAGTCTGGCCAAGAAGGCACAGGATGAAGGACACCTTTCTGATATTGTACCCTTCAAAGTACCAGGAAAGGACACAGTTACCAAAGATAATGGGATCCGTCCTTCCTCACTGGAGCAAATGGCCAAACTAAAACCTGCGTTCATCAAACCCTATGGCACAGTGACAGCTGCAAATTCTTCTTTCCTGACTGATGGCGCTTCTGCGATGCTAATCATGTCAGAGGACAGAGCTCTGGCCATGGGTTATAAACCAAAGGCATATTTGAGGGATTTTATATATGTGTCCCAGGATCCGAAAGATCAGCTTTTACTCGGACCAACATATGCTACTCCAAAAGTTTTAGAAAAGGCAGGGTTAACCATGAATGATATCGATGCTTTTGAATTTCATGAAGCCTTCTCAGGCCAGATTTTAGCTAACTTTAAAGCCATGGATTCTGATTGGTTTGCACAAAACTACATGGGTAGGAAAACCAAGGTTGGATCACCTCCTCTGGAGAAGTTTAATATCTGGGGCGGATCACTGTCTCTGGGGCACCCTTTTGGAGCCACTGGCTGTCGGCTGGTCATGGCAGCTGCCAACAGACTGAGGAAGGATGGAGGCCAGTATGCTTTAGTGGCTGCCTGTGCAGCTGGAGGACAGGGTCATGCTATGATTGTGGAAGCTTACCCCAAATGACTGCTCTAGAAGGAGGCGACCGACTGATCTCTTCAGCACTTGCACTGGGCAATGCCATTTCAATGCACTACCAAGTGATACCTGCAGTTCCTAGCTCTTCTTAGGAAACAACATTTGTGGCCTTCTCTTAAATACTTTGCAATCCAGCCTTGCCAGTGTTCGAGGTTTTCGATAATCACAGCTTCTGCTCTCTAAGTTCCAGACTATTACAGATGTTTGCGCAGTTCCTGTTATTTCTTTTCACAGAGACTAATGGCTGCTAGCCACTTGGAGAGAGAGAGGCTAGCTCAGGTTTAGAATCATCTTTGTAACATTTGCAGATACTCCTTATTCCTGTCTGTGTCATAGAGATAATTATTTTTTTCTAAAATACAAACCGATGTGCCTAAGTTAACTTACTATAGAAAAAAAAATAATCTAAACATCTCTTAAACCTGAAATGCTTAGAGACATAGATACCATGTTGGTTGACCTTAATAAAGTAGACATGTATTAAAAAAAAAAAAAAAGAAAATCGAATAACCCCATTAAAAAATGGGGCTCAGAACTGAACAAAGAATTCTCACCTGAGGAATACCGAATGGCAGAGAAGCACCTGAAAAAAATGTTCAACATCCTTAATCATCAGGGAAATGCAAATCAAAACAACCCTGAGATTCCACCTCACACCAGTCAGAATGGCTAAGATCAAAAATTCAGGTGACAGCAGATGCTGGCAAGGATGTGGAGAGAGAGGAACACTCCTCCATTGTTGGTGGGATTGCAGGCTTGTACAACCACTCTGGAAATCAGTCTGGCAGTTCCTCAGAAAATTGGACATAGTACTACCGGAGGATCCAGCAATACCTCTCCTGGGCATATATCCAGAAGATGCCCCAGCTGGTAAGAAGGACACATGCTCCACTATGTTCATAGCAGCCTTATTTATAATACCCAGAAGCTGGAAAGAACCTAGATGCCCCTCAACAGAGGAATGGATACAGAAAATGTGGTACATCTACACAATGGAGTACTACTCAGCTATTAAAAAGAATGAATTTATGAAATTCCTAGCCAAATGGATGGACCTGGAGGGCATCATCCTGAGTGAGGTAACACATTCACAAAGGAACTCACACAATATGTACTCACTGATAAGTGGATATTAGCCCAAAACCTAGGATACCCAAGATATAAGATACAATTTCCTAAACACATGAAACTCAAGAAAAATGAAGACTGAAGTGTGGACACTATGCCCCTCCTTAGAAGTGGGAACAAAACACCCATGGAAGGAGTTACAGAGACAAAGTTTGGAACTGAGATGAAAGGATGGACCATGTAGAGACTGCCATATCCAGGGATCCACCCCATAATCAGCATCCAAACGCTGACACCATTGCATACACTAGCAAGATTTTATTGAAAGGACCCAGATGTAGCTGTCTCTTGTGAGACTATGCCGGGGCCTAGCAAACACAGAAGTGGATGCTCACAATCAGCTAATGGATGGATCACAGGGCTCCCAATGGAGGAGCTAGAGAAAGTACCCAAGGAGTTAAAGGGATCTGCAACCCTATAGGTGGAACAACATTATGAACTAACCAGTACCCTGGAGCTCTTGACTCTAGCTGCATATGTATCAAAAGATGGCCTAGTCGGCCATCACTGGAAAGAGAGGCCCATTGGACACGCAAACTTTATATGCCCCAGTACAGGGGAATGCCAGGGCCAAAAAGGGGAAGTGGGTGGGTAGAGGAGTGGGGGTGGGTGGGTATGGGGGACTTTTGGTATAGCATTGGAAATGTAAATGAACTAAATACCTAATAAAAAAATGGAAAAAAAATCCACTCAAGAAAAAAATTTGTGTTGATATTGCTCCTATTTCATTTCTGTGATATCATCTATAACACTCTGCAATGTGACTTCTGAGTGAAATGTTTTTATAACTATTCTTATTGACAGATAAAACCTAATATTTTAATTTTAGCTGTTACTAAAATAATTATTAAATCATTATAATGAAATATTCCCTGGATTGTTTTTAAATGTTTCTAAAAATGTGGTTATCGGGGTTAAAAACTTTGGGATGGGTGGGTGGCCCCATTCCTCAATTGGGTGTCCTGCCTATCTACTGGAGGTGGTCTCTACAGGCTCTATCTCTCCCTCACTCTATGCATTTCAGTTAAAATCATCCCTATTGGGTCCTGGGAGCCTCTCTCTTCCATGGAGTTTAGGGTTCTCCAGAGGCTATCCCCAGTTCCTCATCCCCCACTGCTACATATTTTAATCAATTCCTGATCCTCTGTACCTCTCTCTTTTCCCCTTTAGTACCTGATCCTGCCCCCCTTTTCCCTCCCCCCCTTTTTCTCCCTTCCAGGTCCTCCCTCCCTCCACCTCCCTAGATCATCCTGTTCTTCCCTCTATGCAGGACTTATGCATCCACACTTTGGTCTTCCTTTCTCCTAAGTTCCCAATGGTCTGTGGGTTATATCATGGGTACTGTGAGCTTTGGGGCTAATATCCACTTATCAGTGAGTACATACCATGTGTGTTCTTTTGTGTCTGGGTTACCTCACTCAGGATGGTTTCCAGTTCCATCCATTTGCCTGTAAAATTATAGAAGAAAACTTTCCTAACCTAAAGAAAGAGATGTCCATGAACATAAAAGAAGCCTACAGAGCTCTAAATAGACTGGACCAGCACAGAAATCTCTCCTATCACATAATAATCAAAACACCAGATGCACAAAACAAAGCAAGATATTAAAAGCAGTAAGGGAAAAAAGGTCAAATAACACATAAAGGCAGACCTATAAGAATTACACCAGACTTCTCACCAGAGATTATAAAAGCCAGAAGATCCTAGGAAGATGTCATACACACCCCAAGAAAAAAAATAAATGCCAACTCAGGCTACTATACCCAGCAAACTCTCAATTACCATACATGGAAAAAATCAAGATATTCTATGACAAAATCAAATTTACACAATATTTTTCCATCAATCTAGCCCTACAAAGGATAATAGATGGAGAACTTCAACACAAGGCAGGAAACTATACCCTAGACAAAGCAAGAAAATAATCTTTCAACAAACCAAAAAAAGATAGCCTCACAAACATAATTTCACTACTAACAACAAAAATAACATGAAGCAACAATCAATTTTCCTCAATATCTCTTAACATCAATGGCCTCAGTTCCTCAATAAAAAGACATAGACTATCAGGCTGGATACGTAAACAGGACCCAGCATTTTTCTTTATACAGGAAATGCACCTCAGTGACAAAGACAAACACTATCTTTGAGTAAAAGGCTGGGAAAAAAACGGTCCCAAGAAACAAGCTTGAGTAGCCATTCTGATATCAAATAAAATCGACTTTCAACCCAAAATTATCCAAAAAGATAAGGGAGGACACTTCATACTCATCAAAGGAAAAAATCTACCAAGATGAACTCTCAATTCTGAACATTTATGCTCCAAATGCAAGGGCACCCATATTCATAAAAGAAACTTTACTAAAGCTCAAAGCACACATTGCACCTCACACAATAATAGTGGAAGACTTTGACACCCCACTCAGCAATGAACAGATAATAGAAACAGAAACTAAACAGAGTCACAGTGAAACTAACAGAAATTTTGAACCAAATGGATTTATCAGATATCTATAGAACATTTTCATTTTGAAAACAAAAGAATATAGCTTCTTCTCAGCACCTCATGGTGCCTTCTCCAAAACTGACCATATAATTGGTCACAAAACAGGCCTCAACAGATACAAGAAGATGGAAATAACTCCATGGACCCTATCAAACCACCACAGATTAAGGCTGGTCTTCAATAACAACAAAAACAACAGAAAGTCCACATACACATGGAAGTTGAACAATGCTACTCAATGATAACTTTGCCAAGGGAAAAAATAAAGAAATTAAAGACTTTTTAGAATTCAATGAAAATAAAGGCATAACATACCAAAACCTATGGGGCACAATGTAGAAGGGGAGGGTGATTGCAACCCCATAGGAAGAACAATGTAGACTGGCCAAAACCCCCAGTGCTCCCAGGAACTAGACAACCAACCAAAGAATGTACAGGGAGGGAGCCATGGCTCCACATACATATGTAGCAGAGGATGGCCTTGTCTTACATCAGTGAAAGGAGAGGCCCTTGGTCCTCCGGAGCTTTGATGCCCCAGCATAGAGGATGTTGGAGCTGTGGGGCCGGAGTGGGTAGTTGGGTGGGGCAGCACCCTCATAGAGGCAAAGGGGAGGGCAAGATTGAGAATGGAATGAAGGTGTTCTGGGTGGTTACAAGGAAGGGGTATATCATTTGAAATGTAAACCAATGGAATGATTAATAAAAATATAATAAAAATTTGGTATCTAATAAAATGTTATATAAATATTTTAATATTTCATTAATTTTTGACAATTTCATACAAATTATTTTAACAATATTCACTCATCTCTCCCAACTCCTCCCTGATCTACCTCAAACTCCCTGTTCCCTCCAACTTTGTGTCCTCTTATTTTTAAAAAAAAACCTGTTTAGTGTACTTTGTGCTGACCAAACATTCATGGGTGTGAGGCCATCCACTGAGTACACTCAACCCACTGGTCAAGACAACCAACTCTACCTCCCTCAGAAGCCTTCAGTTATCCATGGCTCCTCAGTTAGGAGTGCTGGCTTGTGAACTCCTTCCCCTTCTATGCTACAAGACTGACTGACTGGATTTATCTTGCACAGACCTTGAGCAATCAACCACAGCTTCAGTAAGTTCATGGGTATAGCGGTCCTGCATTGTCCAGAAAGCACTGTTTCTATCTGATCCTCCATGACATCTATTTCTTAAAATCTTTTTGCCTCCCCCCCCCCCAACGATGTTCCCTAAGTCTTGGAAGAAGGTTGGTGACAGATGCATGATTTATGGCTGAATGTTCATTGACATTTATTCTCTGCATTTAGACCCGTTGTGAGTTTCTTTTTTAAACACCCACTGCACAAACTTCTTCGGTAATGTCTGAGGAGTGCACTAATACATGTGTAGAGAGATACAAATTTAGAGGGCAATTTTGTACTATGTCCACTTGGTAGAATAATAGTAATAAATTCTCTCTATGGAGCTGTGACCTCTGCAACAATGGGTTCTTGGCTTGATGTACAGTGCCAAGCATGTGTTTCCTCCTGTAGACAGCCTTAAATATAATCAGAAAGCAGTTGATTGCCCTCTTAATGTTGGAGATACTCTTGTACTCATGGGATTTTCTGATCATTATCATACTTTACAGTGTTCACATAAGACTATTGACAACTCCCCTCACTGCCAGTAACCTACATAGCATCTTATATAAATATTTTCAAAATAAGATTTGGTCAGTGTTAGAGATCTTCAAATATATGTGCTACAAGAAATTTCCTTGAAATTTTTTTTTCATTTTTCTAAAATGAAAATCAAACATATGGACTGAAAAATATCACTCCTAGAAAACAAACACTTTAAGTATCTTTTCTAGAAGATATGGCCAAATCCAAAGTGGTAGATTTTTTTTTCTTCAGCTAAATATTAAGTACTAAAAGCTGTTTCAACAGTATGTGTAAGTGCACACAAGGCAAGAAAGAGGAAGTCCAGAGTGTAATACTACCAAAACATAATATATATACCTTCAGTAAAATTCAGTAACATGAACAATTAGCATGCATTAATAATTATAATTTAAATAATACTAGAATATGATATATTATTTTTAATTTCTTATTGTACTTGTATTTTATGTTCAAAAACATCTCTTCCTCTTTCAAATTTTTATTCATTATGAAATAGTGTAGGTTTTGAAGCCACTTAATTTAGGACATCACTTCTAGTTAGCATTAATAGTTACTACATATGAGTAGTCCAATAAAGAAAATGCAAACATTCTTTTTTGAGTTTGAAGCATTATTTCACAAAATTAGCCATAAAATGATTAAGTATGTGTTTTTCACATTTGTATAAGTCTTCAGGACAACTCAGATTATGAGGAAAATTTGCCTTCAGTACCCTTGAGATAGTTAACTTGTTGCTGAATGATGTATTTGCTCATAAGTATAAGAAGGGTTTTAGAATTTAAGAAGGGTTCTTCTAATACTAGGTTTTGTTGACTAAATTCCAAAATCTGAGCAATAAAATTTATATTACAAGGAACTTCGAAATGTATGAATAAACAGTGAGTAAAGCCCTTGGAAAGGTGTGGAAATTATATGCTAACATTGCTGCTTGTATGCACACTTCTAGCATTATACTCCCTTTGCAAATGTCAGCATAACCAGAGATATTTGTAAAGAACCCAAATAATCCTCCCTTGTACCTGGAAAACCACTCCAGAGGTACATAGAGAAATTTGAATGCTTTGTCAAATTGTGTCTGCATATATTATTAAATAACATCATTTTGCACTGAAAGAGATCTTCTTCATTGGCATATGAATAATCCCCTAGTCTCTTAAAAAGACCTACTATAACTTAAGACAATATTGTACTAAAATATACTTGATAAACTTGCTAAAATTAAGGGGTCCCGAGATGCATTAATATTCCAGATATGGTATGCTTGTGACTACACTAGAGGCCTGCACTGTTTGATCTTATGGGGGCATTGTGCTGTGTTTCTTCCCTCCACGTCTTCGTTCAGTCTTCCCTTCACCAGGTGTTACTTTCACTATGTCAAGGAACAGTTCATTTGTGACTGGAAACAAAATCCTAATGGAACATGTAATTTTTTTTATTAGGAATTTTCCTCATTTACATTTTCAATGCTATCCCAAAGGTCCCCCATACCCACCCCCCCAATCCCCTACCCACCCACTCCCCATTTTTGGCTCTGGCATTCCGCTGTACTTGGGCATATAAAGTTTGCAAGTCCAATGGGCCTCTCTTTGCAGTGATGGCCAACTAGGCCATGTTTTGATACATATGCAGCTAGAGACAAGAGCTCCCGGATACTGGTTAGTTCATGTTGTTGTTCCACCTATAGGGTTGCAGTTCCCTTTAGCTCCTTGGGTAATTTCTCTAGCTCCTCCATTGGGGGCTGTGTGACCCATCCAATAGCTGACTGTGATCATCCACTTCTGTGTTTGCTAGGCCCCGGCATAGTCTCACAAGAGAGAGCTGTATCTGGGTCATTTCAGCAAAATCTTGCTAGTGTATGCAATGGTGTCAGCATTTGGAAGCTGATTATGGGATGGATCCCTGCATATGGCAATCACTAGATGGTCCATCCTTTTGTCACAGCTCCAAATTTTGTCTCTGTAACTCCTTCCATGGGTGTTTTGTTCCCATTTCTAAGAAAGGGTAAAGTGTCCACACTTTGGTCTTCATTCTTCTTGAATTTCATGCGTTTGGCAAGTTGTATCTTATATCTTGGGTATCCTAAGTTTCTGGGCTAATATCCACTTATCAGTGAGTACATATTGTGCGAGTTCCTTTGTGATTGGGTTACTTCACTCAGGATGATACCCTCCAGGTCCATCCATTTGCCTAGGAATTTCATAAATTCATTTTTTTTAATAGCTGAGTAGTATTCCATTGTGTAAATGTACCACATTTTCTGTATCCATTCCTCTGTTGAGGGGCATCTGGGTTCTTTCCAGCTTCTGGCTATTATAAACAAGGCTGCTATGAACATAGTGGAGCATGTGTTCTTCTTACCGGTTAGGACATCTTCTGGATATATGCCCAGGAAAGGTATTGCGGGATGCTCCGGTAGTACTATGTCCAATTTTCTGAGGAACCGCCAGACTGATTTCCAGAGTGGTTGTACAAGCTTGCAATCCCACCAACAATGGAGGAGTGTTCCCCTTTCTCCACATCCTCGCCAGCATCTACTGTCACCTGAGTTTTTGATCTTAGCCATTCTGACTGGAGTGAAGTGGAATCTCAGTGTTGTTTTGATTTGCATTCCCCTGATGATTAAGGATGTTGAACATTTTTTCAGGTGCTTCTCTGCCATTCGGTATTCCTCAGGTGAGAATTCTTTGTTCAGCTCTGAGCCCCAATTTTAATGGGGTTATTTGATTTTTCTGGAGTCCACCTTCTTGAGTTCTTTATATATATTGGATATTAGTCCCCTATCCGATTTGGGATAGGTAAAGATCCTTTTCCAATCTGTTGGTGGTCTTTTTGTCTTATTGACGGTGTCTTTTGCTTTGCAGAAGCTTTGCAATTTTATGAGGTCCCATTTATCGATTCTTGATCTTACAGCATAAGCCATTGCTGTTCTATTCAGGAATTTTTCCCCTGTACCCATATCTTCGAGGCTTTTCCCTACTTTCTCCTCTATAAGTTTCAGTGTCTCTGGTTTTATGTGGAGTTCCTTAATCCACTTAGATTTGACCTTAGTACAAGGAGATAGAAATGGATCAATTCCCAGTCTTCTACATGATAACCGCCAGTTGTGCCAGCACCATTTGTTGAAAATGCTGTCTTTTTTCCACTGGATGGTTTTAGCTCCCTTGTCAAAGATCAAGTGACTATAGGTGTGTGGATTCATCTCTGGGTCTTCAATTCTGTTCCATTGGTCTACTTGTCTGTCACTATACCAGTACCGTGCAGTTTTGATCACAATTGCTCTGTAGTACAGTTTTAGGTCCGGCATGGTGATTCCACCAGAGGTTCTTTTATCCTTGAGAAGAGTTTTTGCTATCCTCGGTTTTTTGTTATTCCAGATGAATCTGCCGATTGCCCTTTCTAATTCACTGGAGAATTGAGTTGGAATTTTGATGGGGATTGCATTGAATCTGTAGATTGCTTTTGGCAAGATAGCCATTTTTACAATGTTGATCCTGCCAATCCATGAGCATGGGAGATCTTTCCATCTTCTGAGATCTTCTTTAATTTCTTTCTTTAGAGACTTGAAGTTCTTATCATACAGATCTTTCACTTCCTTAGAGTCACGCCAAGGTATTTTATATTATTTGTGACTATTGAGAAGGGTGTTCTTTCCCTAATTTCTTTCTCAGCCTGTTTATCCTTTGTGTACAGAAAGGCCATTGACTTGTTTTAGTTAATTTTATATCCAGCTCCTTCATTGAAGCTGTTTATCAGGCTTAGGAGTTCTCTGGTGGAATTTTTAGGGTCACTTTTATATACTATCATATCATCTGCAAAAAGTGATATTTTGACTTTTTCCTTTCCAATTTGTATACCCTTGATCTCCTTTTGTTGTCTAATTGCTCTGGCTAGGACTTCAAGTACAATGTTGAATAGGTAGGGTGAGAGTGGGCAGCCTTGTCTAGTCCCTGATTTTAGTGGGATTGCTTCCAGCTTCTCACCATTTACTTTGATGTTGGGTATTGGTTTGCTGTAGATTGCTTTTATCATGTTTAGGTATGGGCCTTGAATTCCTGATCTTTCCAAAACTTTTATCATGAATGGGTGTTGGATTTTGTCAAATGCTTTCTCAACATCTAACGAGATGATCATGTGGTTTTTGTCTTTGAGTTTGTTTATATACTGGATTACATTGATGGATTTGCGTATATTGAACCATCCCTGCATCTCTGGGATGAAACCTACTTGGTCAGGATGGATGATTGTTTTGATGTGTTCTTGGATTCGGTTAGCAAGAACTTTATTGAGGATTTTTGCATCGATATTCATAAGGGAAATTGGTCTGAAGTACTCTATCTTTGTTGGGTCTTTTTGTGGTTTAGGTATCAGAGTAATTGTGGCTTCATAGAATGAGTTGGGTAGAGTACCTTCCGTTTCTATTTTGTGGAATAGTTTGTGAAGAACTGGAATTAGGTCTTCTTTGAAGGTCTGATAGAACTCTGCACTAAACCCGTCTGGTCCTGGGCTTTTTTTGGCTGGGAGACTATTAATGACTGCTTCTATTTCTTTAGGGGATATAGGACTGTTGAGATCATTAACCTGATCTTGATTTAGCTTTGGTACCTGGTATGTGTCTAGAAACTTGTCCATTTCATCCAGGTTTTCCAGTTTTGTTGAGTATAGCCTTTTGTAGAAGGATCTGATGGTGTTTTGGATTTCTTCAGGATCTGTTGTTATGTCTCTCTTTTCATTTCTGATTTTGTTAATTAGGATGCTTTCCCTGTGACCTCTAGTGAGTCTGGCTAAGGGTTTATCTATCTTGTTGATTTTCTCAAAGAACCAGCTCCTTGATTGGTTGATTCTTTGACTAGTTCTTCTTGTTTCCAATTGGTTGATTTCACCCCTGAGTTTGATTATTTCCTGCCTTCTACTCCTCTTGGGTGAATTTGCTTCCTTTTCTTCTAGACCTTTTAGGTGTGTTGTCAAGCTGCTAATGTGTGCTCTCTCTAGTTTCTTTTTGGAGGCACTCAGAGCTATGAGTTTTCCTCTTAGGAATGCTTTCATTGTGTCCCATAAGTTTGGGAATGTTGTGTCTTCATTTTCATTAAACTCCAAACAGTCCTTAATTTCTTTCTTTATTTCTTCCTTGACCAAGGTATCATTGAGAATAGTGTTGTTCAGTTTCCACGTGAATGTTGGCTTTCTATTATTTATTTGGAACATGTAATTTAATATCCTTATCATTTTATTAAAGCTTTTTCTACTTACTGAGAATGTCCTACATGCATATTGTACTCACATCATTTGTACCCTTCACACTTCTCTCTCCAACTCTTCCCATGACTCCACTTCTCAAAATTCTGACTTTTAAAATTATTGTTGTGAGATATTGCCTACCCAAGTTAGCATGCCAACTGGTGCTATGATTATGCAGGTCTTGTTTAGGAAATATAATCTTTGAGATGTTTTACTAACTAAAGTTCCATGATTTATTTCCTTGAGACAGATTTCTCACTAAACCTAGAACTGATAGTAACAAGTATGAATGCTCACCTCCTGAGCTGGCCTTAAGTCCAAAAACAGAGATGTTGGCTATCACCAACTTCCCTGTCATGTACAGAAGATACTATATAGCAGCAGCAATTTCCCTGCTCTTCTGTCTCTAACATTCTTTCCACCCATCTCTTCTGTGATGTTGCCTGAACCTTAGGTATAGGTGTTGCAGTGCAGTTGTATATTGATTGGGACTGGATGCCCTGTGTTTTGTTGTTCTATGCATTTTGACCAGTTGTAGTTTTCTGTCATTGTCTCCATCCATTTTATAAAGAAGCCTACTGACAAGGAGTAAGATCTGTATTTATCTATGGGTATAAGATTATTATGGTATAATTATTGAGAGTAGATGTAGAAACTATTCTGGATTAAGAAAGTAACAATAGCAGGTTCTTCTCTAGAGTCAATGATCTTACTAGCCATAGGTAGGACCAAGTATAAATCCCCTCCTGTTGAGCTGGCCTTAAGTCTAATTGCATAGCTGTTGGTTATCTCTGAGTTATATGAGCTACAATTGTACTATTTGTAATATCTTGGCTAACTAATCTTGTTATAGTCCATAGAAGTCACAGCTGGGTAAGACTGTTGATTGTCTTTCTCTCAAGGTAACTTACATAACCACTTTCTGATACTATGAGAGCCAGTCCCCAGGAAACATGTTCAAGATTAATTACAATTCAATTCCTTCAAATTCTTTGTTAGTGTCTTTAATGAATTAAATAAATTAAGATGAAGGAAAGTTAAAGTTAAGGGTTAAGTCTGGAATTTCCAGTGCCTGTGAGATTCAAGGGCAGGACTGAGAAGCAAGGCATTTGAGGCACAGCAGTATTATGATGTTTCAAAATATTAGGACAAAAAAAAAAAAAACTAAGGCTTATCCAAAGGTATTTTCTTTGGTTGGTTTCTTTGGTGGGTTCAGGGATATAGGTGCATATGTGTGTGTGGGTATATATTAAAGGTCAGCAGAGAGTGTTGAGTGTCTCATACTCTATTGCTCCCTGATTTACCTTCTTGAGACAGGTCTGTCACCAATCCTAGAATTTATCATTTCATCTAGAATGGCTGCCCATCAAGCCTCATGGATGTGCTTGCCTCCTTCCTTCTTCCCCAGCATTGAATTTAAAGAACAGGGCATAGATACACACACAGCTTTGGGTTCATGTGCTAAGGATGGAACTCTGGTCCTCATGCTTGTATACCAAGTGGTCTCACCTACAGAGCCACAGTGCAGAAGAACCTCTAACTGGATTTTGATTGACTCAGAATGATGAAACACTACTATGTGAATTTTTGAGGAAAATTCATATCACTGGCCCTATTCCTCCTTCAAGTCACAGCTAAACTGTCACCCTTCATAGCATCCTTAGGTTCTGTCCCTAATACCCTTCCATAACTCCATCTCTTTATTTACTTCCTCCAAGATGCTGTACCCAGAAATGTATTTACTTGCTCATTACTCTTCTCTGGTTCCCAAAAGTAAAACAATCAATTTTCTAATGTATCTTTATCATTATTTGTTTATCAGAGAAGATGCTGTGTAATTGAGTGTGTGCAACCAATTTCCTACTACAAAAAGAAGGAAAGTGGGCAAGGCAGTCACAGAATGCTCTGTGAAGACTACTGCACAGGACTTTCTGACACAGGACAAAGACATAATGGGATGTGAGCAGCTGAGAGAATGTGATAAATCAAGACTCAAACTCTGAAAGAGTATTGCATATGCAGGCAATAACATTTTACACTAGAGGCTGGTGAACTGAGTTCTTGAGTCTGCTCATAGAGGTTGCATGCAACTCAATCTTTGCTTAGACTGGGATTTTTAAGTGTCTCTGCAAAACCCAACATTATTCTTAAAATTCTTTATTGCACCCTGTGGATTCCCTCCTCCTCTATCACCTCACCTTTTGTCAAAATCACAGAAGCTACTAGAAGTCCAGTTGGCCACCATGAACTCAGTTGTAATATGCCTTCTCTATGGTGCTTCTCCATAGTAACTGCTACAACTAGCGGGTGTTGTCAGTATTAGAAAAATGTCTCTAGAGAGATTCTTTTTTTAAAATTTTTATTGGTTATTTTATTTATTTACATTTCAGTCATCCTCCTCCCTAGTTTCCCCTCTGCCAACTCCCTACACCATCCCCCCACCCCACCCCAGCTTCTATGAGAGGGCTCCCCACCTACCTACTTCCTGCCTCACCACCCTAGCATTCTCTTATGCTGGAGCATCAAGCCTTCACAGACCAAGTGCCTCCACTTCTATTGATGCCAGATAAGGCCATCCTCTGCTACATATGCAGTTGAAGCCGTGGGTCCCTCCATGTGTGTTCTTTGGTTGGCGGTTTAGTCCCTGGGGGCTCTGGGGGTCTGGTTGGCTGATATTGTTGTTCTTTCTATGGGGTTGCAAAACCCTTCTGCTCCTTCAGTCTTGCCCCTAACTCCCCCTTTCGAGTCCCATGCTCAGCTTGATGGTTGGCTGCAAGCATCCACATCTGCATTGGTAAGGGTCTGGCAGAACCTCTACAGAGACATTTGTATCAGGCTTCTGTCAGAAAGCACTTCATGGCATTAGCAGTAATGACTGGTTTTGGTGACTGCGTGTGTGCGGGGCAATCAACAAGAATGACATTAGCTGAAATACCTAACAAAGAGGAGAAAGAACCTGTAGAGGCCATATCGAGAGGTTAGGCATAGCTCCTGGTTGAGGGATGAGGCCACCAACTCTTCTCAAAAATTTTAACCCAGAATTGCTCCTGTCTAAAGGAAATTCAGGGACAAAGAGTAGAGCAGAGACTGAAGGAAAAGCCATCTATAGAGATTCTTAAGAGCAGCGTAGCAGAAGCATAAAAAGAAAGTTACTCCAGGCACCAGAGGAAAAATCCACATAGGGTTTTCCCAAAAGATGTAGATGAAAGGATGTTTGCTGTGGTAGATTTCTGTGCTCCTCTCTCCTCCAGCAGATGAAAGGCTGCATACATATTGCCTAATCATAAGCCAAAGTTCTGTTCAGTATCTGAACCTGGAGGTGGGGGACTGACAAATTCGTTTTAGCATCTCTAACTGAAAGAATTCTCCATGGCAGCTTTCCAGAATGGGTAAACTAAACCTGTGGCAGAATAGAGAGGTAAAAATTTGTACATGGAAGAGGGCAAGTAAGACTCTGCAGTTTCTGCAAAGACATAAACAATCTGATGCTCTGCAGTATGTGAGGAGACTCACAGCATGGAGCCATGAAAAGAATGGGGCTGGGATCAAGACTAGATTTAGAATGCAAAATTTCACAGTTCCTGGAGACAGGCTTCCATTGCCTGTTGGGAGATTTACACTAACCCCACACATGCTATGGAAACAAGCTGAACTACACTGTGGCTACAGTCATTGTGCTTTTCTTTTTTTGGGGGGGGGGTATTTATTTCATTTACATTTCCAATGCTATCCCAAAAGCCCCACACATGCTCCCCCACCCACTCCCCGACCCACCAATTCCCACTTCTTGGCCCTGTTGTTACCCTGTACTGAGGCATATAAAGTTTGCAAGACGAATGGGCCTCTTTTTCCACTGATGGCCAACTAGGCCATTTTCTGATTCATATGCAGCTTGAGACATGAGCTCCAGGGGGTACGGGTGAGTTCATATTGTTGTTCCACCTATAGGATTGCAGATCCCTTTAGCTCCTTGGGTACTTTCTCTAGCTCCTCCATTGGGGTCCCTGCGATCCATCCAATAGCTGACTGTGAGTATCCACTTCTGTGTTTGCTAGGCACCAGTATAGTGTCTCACAAGAGACAACTCTATCTGGGTCCTTTCAGCAAAATCTTGCTAGTGTATGCAATGGTGTCAGTGTTTGGAAGCTGATTATGGGATGGATCCCCGGATATGGCAGTCTCTAGATGGTCCATCCTTTCATCACAGCTCCAAACTTTGCCTCCTTCCATGGGTGTTTTGTTCCCATTTCTAAGAAGGGGCAAAGTGTCCACACTTTGGTCTTTGTTCTTCTTCAGTTTCATGTGTTTTGCAAATTGTATCTTATATCTTGGGTATCCTAACATTCTGGGTTAATATCCACTTATCAGTGAGTACATATTGTGCGAATTCCTTTGTGATTGGGTTACCTCACTCAGGATGATGCCCTCCAGGTCCATCCATTTGCCTAGGAATTTCATAAATTCATTCTTTTTAATAGCTGAGTAGTATTCCATTGTGTAAATGTACCACATTTTCTGTATCCATTCCTCTGTTGAGGGGCATCTGGGTTGTTTCCAGCTTCTGGCTATTATAAATAAGGCTGCTATGAACATAGTGGAGCACGTGTCCTTCTGACCAGTTGGAACATCTTCTGGATATACGCCCAGTAGAGGTATTGCGGGATCCTCTGGTAGTACTATGTCCAATTTTCTGAGGAACCCCCAGACTGATTTTCAGAGTGGTTGTACAAGCTTGCAATCACACCAACAATGGAGGAGTGTTCCTCTTTCTCCACATCCTCGCCAGCATCTGCTGCCACCTGAATTTTTGTGTCTTAGCCATTCTGACTGGTGTGAGGTGGAATCTCAGGGTTGTTTTCTCCATCTATGGTAATTGAGAGTTTGGCTGGGTATAGTAGCCTTGGCTGGAATTTGTGTTCTCTTAGTGTCTGTATAACATCTGTCCAGGCTCTTCTGTCTTTCATAGTCTCTGGTGAAAAATCTGGTGTAATTCTGATTGGCTTGCCTTTATAAGTTACTTGACCTTTTTCCCTTACTGCTTTTAGTATTCTATATTTATTTAGTGCGTTTGTTGTTCTGATTATTATGTGTCAGGAGGAATTTCTTTTCTGGTCCAGTCTATTTGGAGTTCTGTATGCTTCTTGTACGTTCATGGGCATCTCTTTCTTTAGATTTGGGGTGTTTTCTTCTATAATTTTGTTGAAGATATTTGCTGGTCCTTTGAGTTGAAAATCTTCATTCTCATCCACCCCTATTATCCGTAGATTTGGCCTTCTTATTGTGTCCTGGATTTCCTGGATATTTTGAGTTAGGATCTTTTTGCATTTTCCATTTTCTTTGATTGTTGTGCCGATGTTCTCTATGGAATCTTCTGCACCTGATATTCTCTCTTCCATCTCTTGTATTCTGTTGCTGATGCTCGAATCTATGGTTCTAGATTTCTTTCCTAGGGTTTCTATCTCCAGTGTTGCCTCACTTTGAGTTTTCTTTATTGTGTCTACTTCCCTTTTTAGGTCTAGTATGGTTTTGTTCATTTCCATCACCTGTTTGGATGTGTTTTCCTCTTTTTCTGTAAGGACTTCTACCTGTTTGATTGTGTTTTCCTGTTTTTCTTTAAGGACTTGTAACTCTTTAGCAGTGTTCTCCTGTATTTCTTTAAGTGAGTTATTAAAGTCCTTCTTGATGTCCTCTACCATCATCATGAGATGTGCTTTTAAATCTGGGTCTAGATTTTCGGGGGTGTTGGGGTGCCCTGGACTGGGCAAAGTGGGAGTGCTGGATTCTGATGATGGTGAGTGGTCTTGGTTTCTGTTAGTAAGACTCTTACATTTACCTTTTGCCATCTAGTAATCTCTGGAGTTAGTTGTTATAGTTGTCTGTGGTTAGAGATTGTTCCTCTGGTGATTCTGTTAGCCTCTATCAGCAGACCTGGGAGACTAGATCTCTCCTCTGAGTTTCAGTGGTCAGAGCTCTCTCTGCAGGCAAGCTCTCCTCTTACAGGGAAGGTGCACAGATATCTGGCGTTCGGACCTCCCTCCTGGCCGAAAATAAAGGTCCAAAAGCTGTGTCCCAGAATCTGTGTTGCTTTGGCCTGTCCCAGAAGCTCTTAGCTTTTGTAGTGCACACTCTCCCCTGTGCAGACTACTTTCAGTGGAGTCCCAGATCCAAGATGATTCCCAACAATGCTGAGGCCCATTATGCTTTTTTTACAGGTGTCCCATGGGTTGGGCTGATTTTGAAATTAAAAGAAGTTGTTTTGCCCCATCAGAAAAAGCTATGCTGTCCCCAGATTGTTTTTTTATCCAATAAGATTATCCTAAAAGAGATTTGATGAAATTTTAATGAATTCCTATAGGTACCTTCATTCTTTCTTTCTTTCTTTCCTTCTTTCTTTCTTTCTTTCTTTCTTTCTTTCCTCTCTCTCTCTCTCTCTCTCTCTCTCTCTCTCTCTCTCTTTCTTTCTCCTTTCTCTCCCTACTTTTTTTCTCTTTTTTTCTTTATGTTTTTGCAAGTAGTTTCCCAGTTTTCCTATTCCCCAATTTATCCATATGATTCCTGGAAGAATTTTGATGCTTCAGAACATCCACTAATGCTGGCCACAATTGATTAATTGGGATATAGGTGCTTGGTTCAAACTAAGCCAATATTGTTGGCCCAGCTTGTCTTAAAGCTCAGCATTATTATTGTAATATGGCCTTCTCTTCCCAGGCCTGTGATGGCCATCAATCATTTTTCAGGAGAGATGTCTTTTGCCCTGTGGTCATAGTCGTGAAATAAAAATAATACAGTAATATCTGTGTCCGTAGTAATGGTGATGGAGCTCTTACTACCTAGTAGCAGTTAGACCCTTAGTCTAACCCTTTCTACTCCCCACATTAACATGACCTTGAGAAATACTAGATGGAGTATACAAGATGTAGAGTATCTTAAGACAGTACTCTATGACATAGCTTCAATAAAGTTATGCATACAGAGTGGGATCTTTTAATGTTTGGAGACCGTGCTCATAAAAGTTAAGACCTTTGAACTTGTTGGTTCACCAAGCTGATATTGTTGAAAATATTACTTTGACTTGTCATTGTTGCCCCCAAAAAGTAACATGATATTTTCCATAAGATGCTACTGTTTGGGTTTGATTAACTCAGGATGACTTTATATCCTACTCAACATATAGTTCAAATAATGCAGTAATGCAGAAGAGCAAGAGGGAAGGAAATTAACACATATAACCATTTAAAAAAGGTGCCCAAAGTAGCATTTAAATAACTCAGAAGGTATTTGGCAGTTCTGCAAGAAACGTTGTCACTGTTATAATATGGTAAGTTATAGATTATATGCATCTGACTTGTTGATACATAGCCAACAATGTTCAGAACAACCTTCATAATAATAATTTTAAAATCCAGCTTAAATTGTCAATAGAATACTGCTGAGAAATCATGTTTCTGAAAATATCACTAATTTATTCATTTAAAATATATTCAGCCAATGTTTCTGAGTCATTTATAATGGCCTATGCATTTATAACGGCCTAGCTACGTTAATAGCTATATTAATAGCTAGGTAGGATGGAAAAACACAACCTAGTCAGTAACTAGTTCCAAGTGTAAAAGGGATAGACAAACCAACCAACAATTACAGCTCAGTGTGGCGGATGTTGAAGATGTGCATGATGAACTAGAGCAATTCAAACAGAAGTGTGCATAACTCTTATTGATATAACAGTCTAGGAGAGTGCAGTGGTGTAGGGTACCTTTGAGCAAAGCACAGAAAAAGTAAAAAGTAATGTGTGCAATTTATAAGAAAGCAAGAAGTTTCCCAACTGTCCATCAGTTTATTCTTTCATTTGGCATTAATTCATAAATAAATATTTAACTAAGAAAGAAAGCATAGTATAGTGGTTGGAAATACATTATAAATCTAGCTGTGCCTGGATTCTTGTCTTGGTTTTGCATCTCAGCTGTGTTATCCCATAGAGCAAGATTTTTAACTTTCCTGTGACTCCATTCACTCATCTGCAAAACAGAGGTGATAATTGGACCTTTTCCCTGGGAAAATGATAGTACAGTATTAGAGTGCACGCAATCACTGCAGACATGATTCCTATTATTTTCATTGTTCTTCAGTGTCAGGCATTTGCTAGAAGCTGTAGATGAGAGTAGGTTAATGAAGGAAGAATCCCTGCTGCCTGAGAATTACCCAGGTGTGGCAAGCAGGCAAGGGAGACAAGGGAGGAGTGCTATTACACTACACAAGAATGAGCACTGCACACATGCCTCACTGGTGGTGGGATCACTTCCCTTTAAAACAATGGTAAGCTAAAAGTAAGCACATATAAAATACAACTACCCTACCCAAAATAGCTTAGACTAGACTACCCTAAATAAGCTCAGAACATTCAAAAATAATAGTTGGCAAAGAAATCTAATACAAAGCCAATTTTATAATAAAATGTTGAATGTCTATGTAATTCATTAAATATCAATACCCCAAAGCTTCTGGCATCATAGCATACTGAAACCTATCAGTTGTTCTTCCTGATGACTGTGTGACTCACTCAGAGAAGCAGGTTTTCCACTTTGCATTGCAGGATAGACTTGTACAGCATGCTCCTATCCTTGGAAAAAATTACAATTCAAATTCTGTTTTGTTTTTTTTTTAACATTTGCTAAAAGATTTAACCAAGGCATAGAATATTATATACCAAATAAAAAAAATAGCAGGTGCTCTCAATCAGGAAACAGGTAAATGTAGATTTGGAAACATAAGCAGTGTATGACACACTTAACTTAGAATTTCATTACAAGTTTTTAACAGGATTTATTATTTTAAACATTTAAAAACTAGTACTAACTTGAGATGAAAATGGACAGCAATTCAAATTCTAGATATAGCTTATTTTGCATGTGTATTTGTAAATTGAAATATTGTATGAGAAGAATTCTGTGTTTTAATAAAAAAGATTAGATTATGTCATTTCTCAATACATTGAACACCGTGGTGCATCATACCTAATATGTTCTCCACTACATGTATCCCCTGCATGGTAAAAGCTCTGATACAAATCTTCTGAGTCAGTTCCCCAGACCAAGAATGCTTTCAACCATTAGATTAGGGGGGTTCCCTTGAGAGAAAAGAAGTTATCACATATTGGCTCTTAAGAGCTCCTGAATGGTTGTGATACATACCATACTGGTTATATTTCATTGGGGAAGGCAAGTCATATAACCACATATTTCAGCATATCTAAGAACTATATTGTAAGGGACTTAGTAAGGTTGGTATCTACCTAACCTATTGTTTTAGGACCTGGGGGACTTGATTCAGGATATTCAGCCATCTCACATTCTCTGTACTTTTGTTTGACAGTTACAAGTATCCATAGTCAACTCTAGTCTACGACCATTGAATGAAATAAAAATCCCTTAAGTAAACCGTTCAAGTGCTTAGCACACCTCACTTTTCCTATAGCATGATGAAATTTGGTACATTATTGTTTCAACTCATCAGAATATGCATCAGACTTTCCCCATTGTATCCGTACTATATTTGTTACCTCCCTATTAGTTACATGGTCTCTCTTCAGACATTAAACTGTTTCACAAGAAAATAAATTGTATTCAAATAAATTTGAGAAAGGTAGGTGGGTCTGTGTATGTGTGTGGATGTTTGTGTATCTTCAGGTGCACACTTGTGTACAATGCACTTGCATGTATGTGTGCATGCAGGTAGAAACCAGAAGACAGCCTTATGTGTCATCATCGGGAAGAATCATCAGGAAGATTCTCACTGCTCTGGAGCACATCAGTTAGAATAGACTTGCTAGCCAGTGAAGCCCAGATCCTCTCCACAGCTCCCCTGGGCTGGAATACACGAATGTGTCACCACATCTGGTATTTATACATCATTTTGAGAGATTAAACTCGGGTTCTCCTGCTTTTGAGGAAAACACTTTAACAATTTAGCTCTCTCCATAGTTCTCAATAAGCCTTATTTTTGCCTAGCAATAGCTCTACGGTACAAGCAAAATCATGTGGAAGAATGAAATGTGCCAAGGAAAAGCTGTAAATCGTTTTAAGTGAACAGGGGATCGTTTTTCACTTGCCAAGAATAGGAATCACATTTAGAATTTGCAGATATCTATAATAGAAGAAACCTATGCACTAAATTGCTAAAAAGGAAATGGAAAAACATGACAGTCTTGCCATCCTATTTTCAAAAGCAAAAGTTAACACTTCAGTGTGTATAGAAAAAGTGCTCAGCTATTTGGAATTTAGAAAGGCATTATGCTTTTCACCTGATGAAAACACATGCATAATGTTTGCCATTATCCCAGAACATCATGAAACATTTGGAACATTTTCTCATAAATAGGATTTGGAAAACACATAATAAATAAGAATTTACCTGGTAAAGAATGGGATGTGTGGTACTTGGAGGACTATTGAGAAAACTATTAGTTAGAAAGGGTCAAAAAGGGAGGTAGCAAGAAATTAGTGGCTGTTTGCCAAGGTTGCCAGAACCTAAAATACAAATGTAAGATCAGTTCAACAAAGGCATCTTGAAGCAATGGTAGTCATATGATATTTTTGTAAATTTGCATTTTAGATGATGGATAAATAACTAAAATGGCCACACAGGAGGAAAATATGCTGATGCAGGAATCTTGCTCTAATAAACAATGAACCAGGAAAGAAACAGGGATCAGGAGTAGAGAGAAGCAAACATGTGTAGATTCATCTAGACACACACAGAAGCCAGTAGGATACCTGCCAGGTTTCTGACTTAGCCACCAGTAGATAGGGACTCTATTTCCTAATCGCAAAATATCAAATAAGAAATAGAATTTGAGAAGACTAGCAAAGTTTCTCCTTAGAAATGTCTCATTAGCATTTATTTAAAGGTATGGCCCTTAAAGTTAAGTTCCAAGAAAGAAGAGATTTGGGGGAAGGAGCTGAGAGTTCATTAGAAATGTAGAGATAATACATACAATATAAACTGAAGAACCTACAAAACCCCTGAAGAACACTAATACTTAGTGTGTGTATGTGTGTGTATGTATGTGTGTGTGTATGTGTGTGTGTGTGTGTGTATGTGTGTGTGTATGTGTGTGTGTTGAGTACTTTACACATTGCTAGTGCTTTGCACTTTACCCTTTCCTAGAAAGACTCATTTCAATGCTTATACCTGTTTCTCTGTTTCTTATCACCAAGTTTCCACACAGCACATTGCTACTTGCTTTGTTAATAATGAATGTGGTACATCTACACAATGGAGTACTACTCAGCTATTAAAAAGAATGAATTTATGAAATTCCTAGCCAAATGGATGGACCTGGAGGGCATCATCCTGAGTGAGGTAACACATTCACAAAGAAACTCACACAATATGTATTCACTGATAAGTGGATATTAGCCCCAAACCTAGGATACCCAAGATATAAGATATAATTTGCTAAACACATGAAACTCAAGGAGAATGAAGACTGAAGTGTGGACACTATGCCCCTCCTTAGATTTGGGAACAAAACACACATGGAAGGAGTTACAGAGACGGAGTTTGGAGCTGAGATGAAAGGATGGACCATGTAGAGACTGCCATAGCCAGGGATCCACCCCATAATCAGCATCCAAACGCTGACACCATTGCATACACTAGCAAGATTTTATTGAAAGGACGCAGATGTAGCTGTCTCTTGTGAGACTATGCCGGGGCCCAGCAAACACAGAAGTGGATGCTCACAGTCAGCTAATGGATGGATCATAGGGCTCCCAATGGAGGAGCTAGAGAAAGTAGCCAAGGAGCTAAAGGGATCTGCAACCCTATAGGTGGAACAACATTATGAGCTAACCAGTACCCCGGAGCTCTTGACTCTAGCTGCATATATATCAAAAGATGGCCTAGTCGGCCATCACTGGAAAGAGAGGCCCATTGGACTTGCAAACTTTATATGCCCCAGTACAGGGGAATACCAGGGCCAAAAAGGGGGAGTGGGTGGGCAGGGGAGTGGGGGTGGGTGGATATGGGGGACTTTTGGTATAGCATTGGAAATGTAAATGAGTTAAATACCTAATAAAAAATGGAAAAAAAAAAAAAGAAGAAGAACACAGTGTAATTCTAAAAAAAAAAAAAAAAAAAAAAACAAGAAGTGGACTTTAGTAAGAATGTTAAGAAATAATGGATGTAGAAAAAATAAGACTGGGGTACCAAGAGTATCAAAAGAAGAGAGTGCTTTTAAAAGGAGCGAGCAGTCATTAGTGTCAGTGTTGCTAAAAGATCCCAATACAAATACAGCAAATGGGAGTTCCTGGCAGGAAAATACTAATGGTACATTGAAAAGAAAAAGGTCATTGGCCATAATCCTAATGATGAAGATGAGGCATAGATATGAGTGAAAAGATGAGCAATTGAGAACACAGAAAGAGACTGTGACCCTATCATCCTGGAAGTGTGTGTGAGAGTAAGAGCAGGCCAAACATACATTAATAGGGTAAAGAGGACAGAAAGTGTATTAGGTCACAACACTGAATCTGATACACTGTTCTTGACCTTGAGGAATTTAAAGCCCAGTGGGAACAAGAACTCCAACCTACAGAGAAAAGCCAGGCAAAAGAACACTGAGTTAAGAAGAAACAGTGATGGTTATTGGATTAACCTAACTGTGCAGAGGAAGTAGAGATTTATGCGATTCCTAAATATGAACAGAACTTTAAAGGATGTGAGAACATTCCTGAGAGGGAGAAGAATGAAGACAAAGGCACCATTCAGAGAAGCATTTGAAAAAGAGAAAGGGAGATTTGAAAAAAAATTGAGGTTATCATCTACTCCATAGTTGTTGGGGTTTTTTTGGGGGGGGGAGGGTAGTTGTTATTTTATTGTTTTGGTTTTGCTTTATTTGTTTGTTTTTCTTTTTTAAGGGCTCCTTGGGAAAACCTAGAGAGATCTTAGCATCTGTGAGAAGCTAGTTGGTGATATTACAGGGTAACCAATGATGGATGCCAGATGTTCTTGTCACATGCGCACATCCTTCCTATGTATTCTGTGCTGCCATGCTCTGGTATCATAGAAACAATGGAGGCAGAGGCTCAGAAAGAATATTTGCTTTGTAACTCTTATCAGAACAAGTTTCCAAAACAGAAAGCTTTTTGTTCACATAGGAAATTCCTCTTAATTTTTACTCTCATTCATAGTAATTATTGTAAATTCATTGGAAGGTTGTATGAAAAAAAATGATAGCATCTCATGAACTAAGGCTTTCTCTGCCATAAAGTGAATAAATACAGTAAGTGTGTGAGAGTCTTTCTTTCCTCTGAAAGTAAAATGCTAACATGATTTGGCCGTACTGAGATGATGACAGTTGCAATAAACCTTAATTATCACACTAGCCTACAGAATAGAAATATCTTTTAAGAAGGTCTCCCATATCTGTGTTCACTCTGATTCTGGCACGAACAAGAAGAAGTTTAATAGGGTTAGATGTTCAGTTCTACCCAGTGGTAGACATGTGTGTGCCTCCTTAAGGTACACCAGTCAATTGAGAGTAAGATTTTACAAAGATAAGATTTCCTTGCAGGACATTCAATGATGAAAGTGTCAGATTAAAAATACATACTATACACACATACATGTATATATCTAAATATATACACATATGTGTATATAACTAGAGATAGATAGATAGATAGATAGATAGATAGATAGATGATAGATAGATAGATAGATAGATAGATAGATAGATAGATAGATAGATAGATAGACAAACAAATAGATAACCTTAAATTTTTCCAACATATAATAGCCTAACACAACGAACCATAATTCCAGGTCAATGGCCATAGACAGCAGCTAAGTTTGGTAGTCTTTGTAAAAGAAATAATCTATGTTGTATTGAGTCTGTGGAGTTTTGTCTGTTCTTTAAATCCTATTATAAGCAATAATATAATATTATGGAATGTTTATCTCTATACAACTGTTTTCCTCAGTGATGTGCAATGACAGATTCATATTTTTAGGGCTATGAAATTTGTTTTCTCACAAGAAAATCAAGAAGAAGGAAGACCAACACGTGGATACTTCATTCCTCATTAGAATAGGGAACAAAATACCCATGGAAGGAATTACAGAGACAAAGTTTGGAGCTTAGACAAAAGGATGGACCATCCAGAGTCTGCCCCACCTGGGGATCCATCCCATAATCAGCCACCAAACACAGACACTATGGCATATGCCAACATGATTTTGCTGAAAGGATCCTGAGATAGCTGTCTCTTGTGAGGCTAGGCCAGTGCCTGGCAAATACAGAAGTGGATGCTCACAGTCATAGGGCCCCCAATGAAGGAACTAGAGAAAGTACCCAAGGAGCTGAAGGGGTCTGCAACCCTACAGGTGGAACAACAATATGAATTAATCAGTACCCCCAGAGCTCGTGTCTCTAGCTGCATACATATCAGAAGATGGCCTAGTAGGCCATCATTAGGAGGAGAGGCCCCTTGGTCTTGCAAACTTTATATGCCTCAGTATAGGGGAATGCCAGGGCCAAGAAGTGGGAGTGGGTGGGTAGGGAGCAGGGCAGGGGGAGGATATAGGGGAGGTTCGGGATAGCATTTGAAATGTAAATGAAGAAAATATCTAATAAAAATTGACAAAAAAGTACTATTTCAATTAAAAAATATTTTAAGAACTAAGCGGAGAAACACAACACATGATATTCTCTTTACTATTAATTTAAATGTTTAAGACATAAATATAAAAAACGTACTCTCCAAGGACAAATAAGTTAATATAAGTTGTCAGAACTTTTTTCTTTAATATTAAAGAAAACTTGTTTGCAATGCCAGATGATTATAACTGCTTCTCTTATGGCTGATTTTGTAAAAAAAAAAAAAAATAATAATAATGCAGGTAATCCTTCAAATAAATAACAATATTTTCAGGGAAAAAAAAAGAAATTTGTTTTCTGTTTACTTTTGCTTTGTTTCTTTGGTGTTTCTTCAGTCCTTCAAACCAAAGACCTTCCATAAGCCAGGCAGTGTTCTACTTTTGAGCCGTGCCCTCTGCCCCTGTAGATCCCCAGTCTTTGAAACTTTGTATCTTCTCCAATTCTTCAATATCAGGTTACCCTTGTGAACAGTTTTCAGTGGCTCAAGGTTCACGTTCATAGTAACCTGCCTCTCAATTATTTTACAATTCATGAATGCTGACACTTGGGATTATAATCGATATTTTTTGAAATAAAAATGAATTCCAAGAGAAGATTTGGAAAAATATTTGTGATTAAAATATTTAAGTAGCACTGGTTCTTCACGACTTCCATTTCAAGCACTTATGGAGTTTTCCTTATTCTTTTTGTGGGGCATTTTAAATCAGAGGAGGAAGTGACTAGTTTTCAGACAAGGCATGTATAGACTATCATGTTTGCTAAGTCTGACTATGGAGTTTCTATATGATTTTAAGATTATTTGTAGGTAGGTTACATATATATGTATTGTATATACATATATACATATATATGTATTATATATAGAGATAGAGATAGAGATAGAGATAGAGATAGAGATAGAGATAGAGATAGAGATAGAGATAGAGATAGAGATAGAGATAGAGATAGAGATAGATATATTTAGTCACAACCTTGGCACATTTTCGCCATACTTATTTGTCAGACTTTCCGAAATAGACCTGTCACTCACCTCTGCCACTATGTCATTTATAAGACTTAGGTAAAACTTAGCTACCTTTGGCTCCATTTTTATTGTCCTTTTAAGAACTGTAAAGCCTTGGTGATTCTGTTATCTAAAATACTTTTCAAAGACATAGCCTACTAAAGAAAACACTGAACTCTGTTACTGAGGAGAGACATTTGTCTCCACTGAAGAATATCAAATGGCTGAGAAGCACCTAAAGAAATGTTAAACATCCTTAGTCATCAAGGAAATGCAAATCAAAACAACCCTGAGATTCCACCTCACACCAGTCAGAATGGCTAAGATCAAAAACTCAGGTGACAGCAGATGCTAGCAAGGATGTGGGGAAAGAGGAACACTCCTCCATTGCTCTTGGTATTGCAAGCTTGTACAACCACTCTGGAAATCAGTCTGGCGGTTCCTCAGAAAACTGGACATAGTACTACCTGAGGACCCAGATATACCACTCCTGGGTATATACCCAAAAGATGCTCCAACATATAACAAGCACACATACTCCACTATGTTCATAGCAGCCTTATTTATAATAGCCAGAAGCTGGAAAGAATCCAGATGTCCTTCAACAGAGGAATAGATACAGAAAATGTGGTACATTTACACAATGTTGTACTACTCAACTATTAAAATCAATGACTTCATGAAATTCTTAAACAAATGGGTGAAACTAGAAAATATCATCCTGAGTGAGGTAACCTAGTCACAAAAGAACACACATGGTATTCACTCACTGATAAGTGGATATTAACCCAAAAGCTCAGAATACCCAAGATACAATTCACAGATCACATGAAGCTCAACAAGAGAAAAGACCAAAGTGTGGATTCTTCAGTCCTTCTTAGAAGAGGGAACAAAATACTCATAGGAGGGGGAGGTTGGGCGGGATGTGGGAGGAAAAAAGGAAGGGGAGGAAGAAAAGTAGGCAGGATCAGGTATGCAAGGAAACAGGGATAATATACAGAGGATCAGGAATTTGAACAAAGGTATGTAGCAATGGGGGATGGGGAACTAGAGGTAGCCACCAAAATGTCCCAGATACCAGGAAAGCAAAAGGTTCCCAGGACCCAATGGGGCTGAGATTAGCTGAAATGCCCAACAAATGAGGGAGAGAACCTATAGAGACCATATCCAGAGCTTAGGCAACCCCTAGTTGAGGTATGGGGCCCCACTCATCTCCAAATTTTTAACCCAGAATTACTCCTCTCTATAGGAAATATAGAGACAAAGAGTGGAGCAGAAACTGAAGGAAAGGTTATTCAGAGACTGGCCCACCTGGGGATCCATCCCATATAAAGACTCCAAACCCAGACATTATTGTGGATACAAAGAAGTGCTTGCTGATAGGAGCCTATCAGCTGACTCCTGAGAGGCTCTGCCATAGCCTGACAAATACAGAGGTAGATGCTCACAGCCAACCACTAGACTGAGCAGGGGATCCCCAGTGGAGGAGTTAGAGAAAGGACTGAAGAAGCTGAAGGAGTTTCAAACCCCAGAGGAAGGACAACAATATCAAACAACCAGACCTGCCCCCAAGGAGTTCCCAGGGAGTAAACCACCAACCAAAGAGTACACATGGAGGGACCCATGGCTCCAGCCACATATGTAGCAGAGAATGGCATTGTTGGGCATCAATGGGAGGAGAGGCTCTTGGTCCTGTGAAGGCTCTATGCCCCAGTATAGGGGAATGCCTGGATAGGAAGGCAGGTGTGGGTGGTTGGGTAGGGGAGCACTCTCATAGAAGCAGGAGGAGAGTGTATGGGAGGGGGGCTTCCAGAGAGGAAACTGGGTAAGGGGATAACATTTGATATAGTTGGCATTTCAAATAAATGGCTTCTATAGAAAAAAAAAGAAATGTAAGTAAATAAAATATTCAATAAAAAAATAAAGTTTGTACTAAAGACCACAAAAAGGGTATGTGGGAGAGGGGGGATTTGTTACCTGACCTGTGTAGTTGGTAAACAACCAGATTTGATTTGGAATCTCTCAGCTTCCCTTCATCAGTTTAGTTTAATGTTATATCGCCTATTAAGGGACTCTGTTATTTTCTAAACAGGAGGAGTTCAGGTTTGAGCAATAAGAGACTGACTGACTTGAATGTTAAGATTTTGGAATACGCATTAACATCACTTACTTAATGAGCATGCCTGAAGAGTCCACCAAAAGCTTTTGGTTCTCAAGTACTTCATTTTCTCGAATTCATGCTCTTCTTTATTACCAGATTCTGAATATAGCCTATATTACCTATGCTTCGAATAAATTGTACATGTCCTTAAGACTCTCTCTCTCTCTCTCTCTCGCTCTCTCTCTCTCTCTCTCTCTCTCTCTCTCTCTCTCTCTCTCTGTGTGTGTGTGTGTGTGTGTGTGCGTGCGTGTGTGTACATTGAGTCTTCCACTTCTTTTTGTCATGCATAACATCAAAATATATCTGATTGCCCCAACACCGTTCTTACTCAGGTATTTTCTGGAATTCCTAGATTCTAGAACCATAAGAAGTAAACATCATTTCTAGAGCCCACTAAATAGAGACATTCTTCAACCATTTGTCCATTCTGTTTCTTAGTTCTATGATACTCTTGGAAAATTCTAGTTCATCACTATGCCCTACCTCAAACATGGAGGTATTTGTATTTCAATCTTTTCCTGGGTCCTAACATAGGGAAATATGTAACAATGTCTTTATGCACTAGATACGTCCTTTTAACCACATGGTAGCATGGCCAGTGATTCACATGTACAACTCTTCCAGGAAATGCTGAGGTCCTCAAGGACATGCTAGCAAAGTTCAACAAATCCAAGTGTTTGCCAAATTGAATGAACTGACTCACACCTGGAAAAAAAAAAAGGATTCTGTTCAAAAGACGCATTTTGCTTTTTGCTTTCTACATTTCAAATTTTGCAATCCTACATCTTTTTTAAAAATTGTATCCCCATTAACATTTTATAGAGTTAAGACTTAATAACAGTTAAGAAGTAGAAAGCAAAAATAGTTGCCCCACTTCTTCCAGGGTTCTCTGCTTCCCTGTTTTCCACTGACACATCACATTTTGATACGATTTTTTTCTTACTTCCAAGCTCCCACGGCCTCTATCTTTGCAATAATATGCAATGACCCATTATGCAATGAGCTACCTTGTATAACAGATAGGATTTCCCTCCTCTCCTGAGACCATCTGGAGGAAGAAAAAAAAAAACAAACTTCTGATTCTTAATAAGACCTCTGATATGAATGAAGGACAAGAATGCATTCCCTCAGGAAACTCTGAAGATGAATGTAGTCTGATTATTTCTGGTAAATTCCTAGTAAATTATTTAACAACAAAAAATTCAGAAACAAACAAAAAACAAAAAGAGAAAGCCAGCATTCCTATCTACCTTCCTAAAAGATTGATCCAATGTTCCATCTCACAACCAATCAAATGAATTAACTTTCATAAGGGAAAAAATGCTAATCACAATAAAAGGACAGAAGACCTGGCTTTGTCATCATATAGCTTAATGATGTCCTACCCACTGCCTTTCTTTATCATACACAAACTGAGTAATTTTGGGAGGTATTATTTGTACCTATTCTTTTTTTAATATTTTTTATTCTTAAAGTGAAAATGAAAGTGATATTTTTCATTTGATTTCTTGTCTCCTTTAGTTTTGCTTCCTTTTTGCCTGTAGAGTCAAATCCAAATTTCTGTCTTAACACACAAAGTCAACTCTGATTCTATGCAGTATCAATCTACTCCCTTTCCTGCAGTCTCTCTCATCCCAATCCAAGGGCTATTTGATACTGTGAGCTTTTCCAGGCTGACCCAATAGTCTTTGGTCTTCACACTTTCGAAACTGTCGTACCCCCTGAGAGAAAAGTCTGTTTCCTTTGTCTACCAGAATATGCTCCTTTTTATTTTTTCTTTGTATTGACTTATTTCAAAGACGTGGTCCCTCCTCAACCTGGGCCCACTGTAACCACACTATCAGATTATGTTTAATTCACTGTTGGATCCTTCTAGACTTGGAACTTTTTGAAAGTGAGGGAAATATGCCAATCACAGTTTTCAAAATGCAGTAGACGTACCATAGACATTGGATGGATTAATGACTACAGCTTTCCAAAAACAAAGCCACACACGGTGAAACAAGTAAAGTCAAGTAAGCTTTTGCTTCCTATTTAGAATGTTACAGTGAAGACCAAAGATAACAGTGCCCTAGGCAGGGCCCCTAAGGGTACAGAGCTACAAGCTCAGCCCTGAGTGTTCAAGGTCTAGTGAGAAATGGCCTCCAAGTAGTACACAATCACAAAGTGACAATGGAGTTATACTGCATATTCAAACCTTTCTTACTATGGAACAATTAAGTCCCATTGCTGAAACACTCAATAGCATATATATATATATATATAAATGGTCCCATGGAGTCATAGAGAAGAACTTCATTGGTCTTTATGATAACTGGCAAACATAGTGTGTAGAAATTAGCAGTACAGAAACCTCAGGAGTCTTCTGTGCACACCTGTGGGCATAGAAACGACTAATCTGTAATGTTGTTCTGGATACCAGAATAAATGGCCAAGGATAAACATCCTTGTATCTGACTGGTTCTGTTTAAGGCAGGAAGAAAAACGAGGTCAACGATTTCACTCAAAAGGCTCTAAGTTAAGCCTTTCTGACATGAACACAGAGAGAAGTTGTTCCTTTGTTTTGTTATGTTTTCAGCCCTGGTTGCAACTACTTTAAAGGGTTATTTTTTCTCTTTAGATAGTGAAATTAATTTAAGGGTTTGTTCAACTTACGCAAGTTTCCAATTCTGAAAGTGGATCATAAGAGTAACTTTTTACGGTGTTTTGGTTTTCTGAGACAGATTCTACATGGCTGCCCTAGTCCTGTATTGCACAGGCTAACCTCTAACTCAGGACAGTCTCCTACCTTGATTCCCCACACATGAGCCACCACATCCAGCTTCACGGAGTAACTTGATTTCAAAAAGAGGTAACACTTTAACAATGATGGCAAAATAATAAATGAAGAATTGCTCCTTGCTATCTTATTGGCCCACGTATGATGGACTGTGGAAAATATAGGTTCTAGAAAAACATGAGTTTGGTTTCTGTAGTTTGTTCCCCTAATAGTAAAAGATCTAATTCCACTGGGTGAGATTTCCTCTTTGAAAAATAAAATTGAAAGTAAAAATGTCAACTTCATAAAGTTTTGTGACAATTGAAGCTATTGTAAGTGTATAGAAGTAGCTGCCATTTTATGTCCAAGAAAAAAATAAACATGGCCATTAATCCAGCTCTGTAATTGGCATAAAAAGGACTCCTAAAAAAAGGCTGAAAAGAGACAAAAATAAATAATCCAATGAATGAAGCTATTCCAACCTCAGTTACATAAGTAAGGCCAATGCGGGTGTTTCCTAAAAAGGTTCCCAGAGAATGATGTACAGGAGAAATTCCTCTGGGTTTATTTGTGAAAGTCGCCTATTTTCTTCATGGGAGATGGGTTCAGGTATGATGGCACACTTTTGCTCATTCATGGTGAGGTCCTGCCAGTTGTGGAAAGCCCTGAGTGCTGTCCCCAACAACATCACTTTAACTCCAGCATAACTGACATACATATTCACAAAAACTGTCACCTGAAACTGACAACCAGGGGAATACAAATTTATATCATGCCAGCAACCCACCTCACTTCAGATTACTTTTCAATGATTGGTCATGACACTTGCCAGTCTCTTAACAGCTAAGCTGCAATGCTCAAGTGGTAAGGAAGGAGAGACAATGATCTCCTCATAGTGCCTGGGAAGGGTAAAGTGTGACAGGTCTGGTGAGAGCTATGTGACCTCAGTAACAAGTAGCATTGTCACTGTCTTCTTATGTGTTTACAAGTATGCCCCATAGGTAATATGTATTTTTATATATGTAATATATAAGGTTTATCATAAGTATTCTATACATATAGAAGTGACAGAAGAGAATTAAGTAAAAGTGAGTGTGTATTTTTATTTATCTGGGCTCTTTCTAAACAGCCATTAAACAATTGCATAATGCACTTATATCAGAAACTTATTTCCAAAGAATCCAAACTTTGGGTCCAGAAAATTCCTATCCCATTATTTTCTTCAAAGCAAATCAGGCATCGAGGTTATGTAGGAAATTCTTATGTCTCGCATGCCTTGATCTTGGCTATGTTTCAAGTGATGTCTACCTTGCAACTTTTATTCATATAATTCAGACAGCAGGATAGTATAGGAAATTTAGCGTATTATTCATGTGCCCAGTACCAGGTGCACACACTTCTCATACTAGAGGTCCTGTTGTATTTGTAATTTATCTAAGAATCCTTCCTCATATGTGTATGCCTCACCGAAGTAAAACATATACATTATGCAACAATTTATTCCAGAAAGTACATCTAGTACACAGTTCACCTCATGCCAGGAAGAACTTTTTTCCTCCTATGTTGTAGAAACAATGTTACATAAAGTAAATTGTTAGTTAAAAGAAGGACTGGCCCAACTGCTAGCTTCACAGAACACTATGAATGGTATAAATGTTTAAGGGTGGTTTGATGGAGCAGGAATTACTATAATGAGTTAGAACAATCTTTTGTGTCTTTTTTGCTGAAAGGATATATAACAAATTGCTTCTTTTAGTCCATGAATTACATATAGTTACTGTTTTAGTCAGGGTTTCTATTCCTGCACAAACATCAAGACCAAGAAGCAAGTTGGGGAGGAAAGGGTTTATTCAGCTTACATTTCCATACTGCAGTTCATCACCAAGGAAGTCAGGACTGGAACTCAAGCAGGTCAGGAAGCAGGAGCTGATGCAGAGGCCATGGAGGGATGTTCTTTACTGGTTTGCTTCCCCTGGCTTGCTCAGCCTGCTCTCTTATAGAACCAAGACCACCAGCCCAGAGATGGTCCCTCCCACAAGGGGCCTTTCCCCCCTTGATCACTAGTTGAGGAAATGCCTTACAGTTGGATCTCATGGAGGCATTTCCTCAACTGAAGCTCCTTTCTCTGTGATAACTCCAGCTGTGCCAAGATGACACAAAACTAGCCAGTACAGTTACTCATATACATTTTTCATTTAGCTAAGCCATTTGTATGAGGCAGAGAACTGAATGGGAAGGAACACAATGCCAAAACTTAAATGTAGTCTATCTATTGTGAGATTGTAGAGGATTCAACAGGCACTTTTTCTATTCATGCTGAATGGTCACTTTCTATCTAAATACCTTTCTGAAGCCAATTTCTTCTTTGTTTAAAATCAATAAAGAGATGTTATGTGCTTTCCTGACAACCATGAAGAGGACCTGGGGTCAGTAGTGAAACCCCACATTGCGTGCTTGCATGCACTTTTAAGCCTATTTCTGTGGAAGCAAAGACAGATCCCTGGTCTCCTGCCCAGTCAATATTATACATTCATTGAACTTCAGGCCAATAAGGGACCCTGTTTCCCAAAATAAAGTGGATAATGACTGAGGAATGACATCATAGGCTGTTCTCTGGTCAGCACATGTACTTTCATACACACATACATCTGCACACACAGAAACATATGTGTATGCACCCAAACATACACCAAAAATAAAAAATAAAATGATGAAGCCTCTTGAGGAAGCTGTCTTGAAAGAAAGGGGAACTGTTTCCTTCTTATGCTCCATTCCATTCACAACCTCTATGACGTCAAGCCTTTAATTAAAATCGCATGCCCATATGCTGTAGTGAAAGAAAGAATGAAATCAAACCAAGAGGTAAAGCATATACATCAAGATTATTTTCATGCTTAACTGATGAATTAAACAAAGAATCTGGGATTCTACACTGGAAGAGGCATAGCATCACTCCTGCTCATTCTCAGTGCATTTGCCAATGATCTAGTTTAACTGTGCTAACTCCAGAAACTATCGAAGAATATAATTACTGCCTTAGTGAGGAGACTGAAGTTTATAGACCCAAAATGGCCCATGTTAAAATAAATTTAAAGCATTACATGGCCGCCTTAATGTGGAAGAAATCATTAAAAGACATAAGAAACTGAAGTATTGTAATGATTTTTTTCTGTATGACTGAAACACAAACCCAAAATATGTTTTACAAAAGATCTCCAAAACAAACAAACAAAAAAAAAACAAACCAACAAAAAAAACTTCTGTTAACAAGAATGTACAAAATATGATAATGATTAGCACACCAGTATGGGTGAAAGCAATTTTACAGCTGTTTTCTATAATCCAAAGATGTCATCAGGAGACATGTCAGTAGAAATGAAGTTCTTACTTCCAAGATCTTAAAGATGGTAGATGTTAAGAGACTTTTAAAAACCACAGGTATATATGGCCTCTATTATAGAGAGTTGAGCATTCATGTGAAGAATTTAAACCTTCTGGTATCGTTAACTTCATGAATTCATTGGGAATAGATATAGGTTCTACTTGACTGGCAGAGATAAAATAATTCTAACCCCATCAATTAGAGGATCAACTTGAAGCACTTTAAGAGCTTTAAAGAGTGATTATCAGTTTATTCTTCAAAAATCACAGAATGAGGAGATGAGATGATAGTCATATACCAAAATGGGAGTCCTTTTCCTATGTCTCTTAAGAGACTTATGACAATTAGAGTGTAGAATGAGGAAAGAAAAATACAATTCTAGAGTATCAGAAGTCGTTAACAATGAACTTACACCAATGCAATATTTGTGTCCTAGTCTCCACTGCAGTGCTTGCACATCGTAGAAAACAATTAGGTCAGAATAGTAATGGAATTTTGATAGAAAGCTGCTTCCACCATAAACACAGAGACTCCCAACCTATCTGGTTATTTCCCAAGGTCTTGTTTGCTCAGTTACAAGTGATATCCAATATAATTCTGGTATGGGAAGTTAGAAATATGTCCTGGATGGGAATAAACAATATCTGAGGTTACTTAAAGACAAAAACAAGAAAAAACCAACAAGAACAACAAAACAAAGCCCTAAAAACAGAACTATTTATTTCATTCAGAGAAGCTGTGAATGTCCATTGCCATTGCTGTACTATACATAATAGCCAATATATAGAAGCAATCTGAGTGCCTACTAACAGAGTGTTAAAGAAAGTGAAGCATATATCTATAATGTGCTACTTTCAACCAAAGAATGAAATCAAGTCTTTCATAAGAGGACAGATGAAATTGAGGGCATTATGGTTGATAAAATGATCCAAATACAAAAAAGATTAAAAATTGTGTGTTTTCTGCTATATGCAGAATTGAAACTTCAACATCAAATTCACTCAGGTAAAGAAAGGCATGATGTAAAGGCTTACCCTATACCATAATCATGGGCAGTGGTATGACAAAATAGAACACATTTCTAAGGCTGTTTAGAATACTCATATCAGGATGCTTCAACAAACAGCTATGTAGATGGACATTTTAGAACAGGCCACTAGAATAATATTTTGGTTTTATATGAATATTCAATAAAAATCTCACTCTTAAGAAATAGGGTCTTAAAAAGTGAATAAATAAGACAAATGACATGTAAAACCAATTATTGTGCTTCCCCAAAGACTTCATATGTATGCAGCTCACTAAAATGGTGTTCAAAAAAGCAGTGATAAAAGCAGTTACACATGGGCTCAACCTTAGGAACTTTCCCTCACCAAGGTTTGTCTGGATGCAGTATCAGAAACAGAACCTGTATTCCTGATATAGCATTATAACCCTAAATGCTACAAAGTCATTGCATTACATAAAGATGGTGTAATTTTTTTCTTTCTGAAATAGGGAGGGTTTAGAATCACTGTCCCTATCCGTATTCTGTTTGTAAACCTACTATCATATGCATCTTCTTAGGATTGCTATTGATTTCATATGTGATGGTTTGTATATTCTTGGACCAGGGAGTGGCACCATCTGGAAGTATGGCCTTTGTTGGAATAGGTGTGACCTGGTTGGAGTAGGTGTGTCTCTTTGGGTGTAGGCATAATACTCTCATCCTAGGTGCCTGGAAATCAGTCTTCCACTAGCAACCTTTGAATGAAAATGTAGAACTCAAAACTCTGCCTGCACCATGCCTGCCTGGATACTGCCATGCCCCCGCCTTGATGATAATGGACTCTGAACCCATAAGCCAGCCCCAAGTAAATGTTTTTTATGAGTTGCCTTGGGAGCCAGGTGGTGGTGGCGCATGCCTTTAATCCCAACACTTGGGAGGCAGAGGCAGGCAGATTTCGGAGTTCGAGGCCAGCCTGGTCTACAAAGTGAGTTCCAGGACAGCCAGGGCTATGCAGAGAAACCCTGTCTCAAAAACAAACAAAAACAAACAAACAAAAAGAGTTGCCTTGGTCATGGTGTCTGTTCACAGCAGTAATACCCTAACTAAGGCAGATTTAGAACAAAGTAATTGGTTCTACTTTACTTTCAAAAGTAAATGGTTACCCTGTACCCATTATCTTTGAGGCTTTTCTCCACTTTCTCCTCTATAAGTTTCAGTGTCTCTGGTTTTATGTGGAAGTCTTTGATCCACTTAGACTTGAGCTTTGTACATGGAAATAAGAATGGATCAATTCGCATTCTTCTATGTGATAACCGCCAGTTGTATCAGCACCATTTGTTGAAAATGCTGTCTTTTTTCCACTGGATGGTTTTATCTCCCTTGCCAAAGATCAAGCGACCATAGGTGTGTGGGTTCATTTCTGGGTCTTCAATTCTATTCCATTGATCTAACTGTCTGTTGCTGTACCAGTCCATGCAGTTTTTGTCACAATTGCTCTGTAGTACAGCTTGGGGTCAGGCATGGTGATTCCACCAGAGGTTCTTTTATTGTTCAGAATAGTTTTTTGCTATCCTAGGTTTTTTTGTTATTCCAGATGAATTTGCAAACTGCCTTTCTAATTCAGTGAAGAATGAGTTGGAATTTTGATGGGGATTGCTTTCAGCAGGATAGCCATTTTTACTATATTAATCCTGCCAATCCTTAGAATAGGCAACAAAATACTCATGGAAGGAGTTACAGAGACAAAGTTTGGAGCTGAGACAAAAGGATGGACCATCCAGAGACTGCTCCACCCCGGAGCTCCATTCCATAATCAGCCACCAAACACAGACATAATCTTGCATATGCCAACAAGATTTTGTGGAAAGGATCCTGGTACAGCTCTCTCTTGTGAGGCTATGCCAGTGCCTGGCAAATACAGAAGTGAATGCTCACAGTCATCTATTGGATGGAACACAGGGCCCCCAGTGGAGGAGATAGAGAAAGTACCCAGGGAGCTGAAGGGGTTTGCAACCCTATAGGTGGAACAACAATATGAACTAACAGTATCCCCCAGAGCTCGTGTGTCTAGCTGCATATGTAGCAGAAGATGGCCTAGTCAGCCATCATTGGGAGAGGCCCCTTGGTCTTATAAACTTTATATGCCCCAGTACAGAGGAATGCCAGGGCCAAAAAGTGGGAGTGGGTGGGTAGGAGATCAGGGAAAGGGGGGGGGCGAGGTAGAGGGGACTTTCGGGATAGCATTTGAAATGTAAATGAAGAAAATAATAAAAAAATTGAAAAAAAAGTCACATATGAGACACACACAAAAGTAAATGTTTCTACTTGACTTTGAAAAGTTATGCTCTAAAGTTATAGCACAACCATCATAGAGGGGAGCATGGCAACAAGCAGGTATAGTATTGGTTCAGTAACTAAGAGCTTACATGCTGATCTTCAGCCACTAGGTAAAGAGAGTCAGGGCTTGTCATAGGTATTTTAAACCTCAAAACACACTCCCAATCACACATACATGACCCCATCCACTCAAATAAGTCTGCATCTCCTAATCCTTCACAAATGACTCCATTTACAGGGAACTATGGATTCAAGCATATAGATCTATGAGGCCCATTCTCATCCAAATAAATACAATGGGGTCTTATTTAATACTTCATATGCTATTTTCCTAATACACATTGTTTCTGATTGAAGAAATAATTTACATATGAATTAATCTTCCCTTGCCCTGGATTTTCACTGTTCCTCTTACACATTGTATCTTTTAAAATAATTAGTCTTGTAAAATTGAAGAATAGGCAATTGCAGACCAATTAGAACATCAGTTGAATGGACTCCCTTCATGAGGATGGAGCACTACCCTGAAGAAAGTAGTTAATGCTATTAGAACAATGACTAAAATATTTCTCTCTCACACACCAAAGACAACAGAAACATCTCTTCGTGTTCTTCTGAATATCTCTTACTTGCAGAATATTTGTTTTCTCCCTTATTTAACTTTAGGCCCTACCTGCATAAAATATGTGTAACAAAGGATGAAATTATTCTACTGGGATTTCTTCAAATGTTTCTACTCAGCTAGAAACTGAGACTGCTAAATGGTCATTCCAGACTCTTCATCATGTTGATTAACCATTAACAGGCTTACAGCCTTACAAGGTTGACTAGAGTCATTGACCTACCTCTTCAATAACCGGATGAGGGTAGTTACATTTGGTGAGAGAAAGTGGAGCCCTCTTAATCTACTTCCTTTTGTTCAATGCAATATTATAAGCCACAGCTGATATCTCAAAAACTGTAATCAACAAAAGTTAAAATGAAAGAATCTTGTTTCCTATCATAAGAATCAACTGAATTTCTGTCTAAAGAAAAATGAGCATGAGGAGTAGACAGTTATCATAAATACCAGGGAATTCTTGTAATCTAAAGTAGAAACAGGAATTATACGCTAGCTGTGTCTATTTCTATTTTTAATTACATATATTAGATTTATTCATGTATTTTATGGGTGTAATTGTTTTGCTTGTGCTTATGTATATCTACCATGTGTATGCAGTGCCTGTGGAGGTCAGAAGAGGACATCAAACCCTCCAAAACTAGAGATGATAATGGCTGTGAGCCACTATGTGACTAGTGGAACCAAACCTAGATCTTCGGCAAGAGAGCAGCCAATGCTCTTAATCACTAAAGCATCTCTCCATCCATGCATCTGTTTACTATACATAATGGTTACTATCCAAGTATACAATATAAAATGCATGGTTTTAAAATATTTTAAAAAGGGGTTTCATAGATGCCCCCAGTGGCCTAGATAAGCCACACAGCCTTGAACTCATCATCTTCTATCTCCCAAATTCTGGAATTACAGGCACACACTATCTTGACTGGCTTCTTTTGTTCTGGAAATGCAAGCCAGGGTGTTATTCATTTATCACATCCCATGATATCATGGGATATGATTTTAGCTTTCTGTTCTTTCCAGAAATTTTACAAGTTCCCATATCCAAATAGTACTCTTTCTCTTGGTTTAAACAACTGGTTACTGTAGCTAACAAGTGAGGCCTTTTATATGCATTCTCTGGTGGAAAGCTTTTGGGAGTCAAGAGTGGCTGGATTGGAAGCACCCATCATTTGTTAACGTAGATGAGTCACTTACCCTCTTCAATGTAATTTCTAATCTGTAAAATGTTAGGAAATAATAAGTGTAGAAATCTCTGAGATGGTGATTAATTTAATCCAAAACTCCTTTTTCCTATAAAACAATATTTATTTAACATTCAAGTTCACTAGTCACTTTGACAATCTAATGAAAGCCTTGTGTCTGTGGTTATGCCTATATGTGTGTGTGCATTGAGACAAAATTTTCAAGTAATTCACAATTTCTTTGTGTTCATTAAAGTTTAATTATGAGATGATCAAAACAAGATTAATAACTCTTGCAGCTGGGTACCATTAGTGATAATACAAACAAATTTTTACCTGAAATATATCTATTTGCTTCATCTCTGAGCTCTTCTGATATTGCTATTACTGGCACATGACTTCATTCCTAGTACTCAGAAGATAGAGGCCAGCCTGGTCTATGCACAGAGTTCTAGGACAGCCAGGGTAACACAGAGAAACATTGTCAAAAAAAAGCGGGATCAATAAGACTTTATTCATAAAAATAATTACTTACTAATGGCATTCACATACCTTATATCCTTTACTTTAAACTTCAAGAAATTCTATGAGATGGCTGTGTAAGTCTCTGGGATTAAATAACAACTGAGTGTTCAGACCTAAAAAAAGACATTTATCTCATCCCCTCTAAGGCTTAAAGAACATTGTTGAAAAGAGGTAGAAAGAGGTTATGAAGGGGGACTTTAAAAAATGTCACCTTAGAGGTAAGAAACAGAGACTAAAACCAGAAACTTCCAGCCACTCCAGATACCCTACAGTGGACCTGCTAAAGAATGTGCCTGACTTCTCCAACTCCTCCATCAGGGACCCCACGCTCAGTACAATGCCTGGCTACAAGCATCCACCTCTGTATTTGGCAGGGTCTGATAGAGCCTCTCAGGAGATAGGCCATATCAGGCCCCTGACAGCAAGCACTTCCAGGCATCCACAATAGCGTCCAGGTTTGGTGACTGTATATGGGATGGATCCCCAGGTAGGGGCAGGCTGTCAACTGGCCAGAACCCCCTGGAGCTTCCGGGGACTGGACTACCAACCAAAGAGTACACATGGAGGAACCATGGCTCCAGCAGCATATGTGGAAGAGGATGGCCTTCATTAGACATCATTGGGAGGAGCAGCTCTTGGGCCTGAGGGTGTTTGATGCCCCAGTTTAAGGGAATGCCAGGGCAGGAAGACCAGGAGTGGGGGGGGAGAACACCCTCAAAGAGACAGGGGCAGGGGGGAGGGGATAGTGGGCTTCCAAAGGGGAGACCTGGAAAGGGGAAAACATTTGAAATGTGAGTAAAGAAAACATCCAATTTAAAAAAAATAAAAAATCAAAACCAAAAATACAATGTGCCTGACAAGAGTGTGAGAGGATGTGCCTAGTCCCACAGCAACTTGAAATAGGGGATAGAGAAGAGGAGGAGGGTAAGGGGTGTGATGGAGTGAAGAGTACGGCTGAGGGTGGGGTAAGGGATGTGAGTGGGGGGTGGGGGACATGGGGAGTTGATACCAAGATGGTGGCTTTCTCATCTAAGGGAAATGGGGGGTGGGGTGAAATTAATGAGGCAGTACTGGGAGGGCAAGGAGGGCTGATATTTGGTTGGAAATGGAGTAAATAAATATTTTTTTAAATGTGCCCAAATAATAAGCCTGTTAAGTGTCAGACATGGGTGGAAGAGGGACTCATGGGAAAATCATCACTACTGAACTATCACCTTTTGTTGTGTGCCCACTGGTGACTCCACCAGACTCCAGTAGGTAGTCCCAATCCAGTGAGCACACAGACAACCCTGACTAAAATAAATGGGTCACAAACCAAGACCAAAAGTCATATATGAGAAAAGAAATGAGTATGGAGAAGGAGATGATGGGAGGTTGGGAAGAAGATGTGAAGGATGTTGTAGAGAGGATAATCAAAATGCATCATATATATTATGAAATTGTCAAATAGTTTTAATTCAATAAATAATGCCACTATTATGCTATTTTATATAGTAGAATTTTAAGTGACCTTTGTTCATAAAATATATTTTGATCATTGTTTTCCTTCTTTCACCTCCTTCCAGATCCCCTCCACCTTCCCAACCACCCAACTTCACATCCTTTCTCTCTTTAGAAAATAAACAACTAGGGAGACAACAACAAAAACAAACAAAAGAGGCAGAATAAAAATTGTAGAAAAATAAACAAAAGACACATACACATACCATACATATATACAAATACAATACAATATTGCATAAGTATTAAATAACAATACAATATTACAAAATACAATACAATACAAAAACAAATAAAAACATAACATTGGAAACCATAATATACAGGAAAAGATTAACAAAAATGAGACCAAACAAAGCAATATGAGACGAAGAGTATATGAAATAACCATTGAGTTTATATTGTGTTGGCCATCTACAGTTGGACATATGATTAATATACCACTGGAATAAAGCTTTTTTTTCTTTGTAGGAAGATGTGAACTGCAGATAGTTTCATGGTTAGGGGTGGGATCCCATGACAGTTCCTTTCTCGGGGCTGGGGCACTACCTGACTTGAACCTATGCAGGCTCTGTGTATGTAGCCGCAGTCTCTGAATTAGAATATACCTTGGTCCTGTTGTATCTGGAAAACTGTTCTTTTCCAGTCACCCATGTCCTATGGCTCTTACAGTCATCTGCCTCCTCTTCTGTGCCAATCCCTTATCCTTGAGGAGGATCAATTTTTGAAAGTAGATACTGACTTTAAAGAGTTTCTATTTCCTTCATCTATGGCTTCCTAAACTTAGTGACTTAAAACAGCCACTCCACTTTCCTTTCAGCTTAGTGGGACAGAATTTGAGACGGGCTCAGCTACATGAATTTTATCTAGTCCAAACCACTTGGTATCAGCTGCAGCAAAAGATATAGGAACTATGTCCAGATGAACATCTTCAGCGCCATGTTTGCACCTGGACAGACAGCTGTATGATGGTCTTGGCAGGGCACTTCTTACTTTCCATGCCATGTCTGAGACTCCATATTGTCTATCCAGTAAAGTATTCAGGAAGTTATATCCCTTACATAGAAGAAGCAAAAAGTTCAAGACACTTAAAAGCGAGATTATTCAGCAGTTAGTTAAGAGCACTTGCTGATCCTGCAGAAGACCTGGGATTGGTTCCTAGCACTAACATAGAACCTCACAGCTATCTTTAATCCAATTCCAGGGGGGCTGATGCCACTGCAGATGCCTGGCAAAAACATGGTGTGTATACACATATGCAGGTAAACACTAATGCAGGTAAAATATAGATCCATGAGTATTTTCAATGAGCTATATTTAAAACTTAAGTAGCATCATTTCTACCATAATTGAAACAGATACAACCTACCCGATGGTATAAAAGTGGAGAAGCAAACCTGCTTCAGTGGGAACATTATCAAAAAGATTAAGCTATGGGGTGGCTCTGGTTGCCACCCTTGATTAGACCTTCCTTATGGAATAAGTTTCATTTCCCAAATATCAGTAAATAATTCTGTAAAGCCTTGGATTAAAATTCAATGAAGCTTAGATGCATATTTGAATTAATTTCTATGCTTCAGTGAGTGTGTCTCAGGGGTAACAGAGGAGTGTTTGTGTTCAAGTTATTTAAGGTAATTCAAACTTCTCCAAATCTAGTGGGATCAAGCAGCCCAAAATATCATTACAGCTAAAAATTTACTCTACAGGAAAGTGTCATTACAAATCAACCCTGCACTTTCCACCTCCTGGGCATGTAAAAAACTCAGCACTGCCACTTTCAAGATATTTTAGCATCTCAACAGGGAGTATGGTTAAGTAAGAACTAAAATAGCACAATGATCCCAGAAACAGCATAGAAGAAAGGGAATACAAATAGCACAAACAAACACAGGACATCCCGGACAATCCCAAAAAGAGACGAAATTTACTCTCAACACTAATGTCTAGACTCTCTATGTTTAACAGAAGTTTATATCCATTCAGGTACCATCATTCTTAAAGTTTAAATTATTTCCACAGACAACATGACTATTCTTCTCATTATGTCATGCTGTTTATTTCTACTTGTCATGAAGCATTTATGTCTCTGCTTTCCTTCATTAACCCAAGGCTTTTCTTATCCATTAGGTCATCAAAAAGAGGGACAAGTTAGACTTGTCAGATAAAAAGCTTTAGTGGGTGCCTGGTGGTCCACAGAACTTTTTATTTGGGGCTGAATACACTGGGAAATGAATTACGTTATAAAAGTAAATTTTGCTTATACGTTAAGTAGATTTAGAAAGAAGGCATATGGAAAACCAGAACTCTTAGAATACAAGAACAGAAAAGATAATAAATGTATGGCATTGGTATAGGCTGAAGTATGAACCCAAGAGAGGGTAGAAGGAAAGCTTGGTGCCTGGTGGGGTTGATAGGGGAATAACTGGATCCTCTTCATAGGATAATGTAAACTCTACTAAAGAGGAAGTGAGACTCAGTCTGTCTGTTCACTGATGTCACTGACACAGTGACCCTGGTATATAAGGGTGAAAAAAAAACACTTGTTCATTTGTAACAAATGAAGCTTATTAAAATTTTGCCTAAGGAAATTCAGGAGGCTAACTAAGCACTGGGGGTCTTCTTCTTTTTTTTTTTTTTTTCCATTTTTTATTAGGTATTTAGCTCATTTACATTTCCAATGCTATACCAAAAGTCCCCCATATCCACCCACCCCCACTCCCCTGCCCACCCACTCCCCCTTTTTGGCCCTGGTGTTCCCCTGTACTGGGGCATATAAAGTTTGCAAGTCCAATGGGCCTCTCTTTCCAGTGATGGCCGACTAGGCCATCCTTTGATATATATGCAGCTAGAGTCAAGAGCTCCGGGGTACTGGTTAGTTCTTAATGTTGTTCCACCTATAGGGTTGCAGATCCCTTTAGCTCCTTGGCTACTTTCTCTAGCTCCTTCATTGGGAGCCCTATGATCCATCCATTAGCTGACTGTGAGCATCCACTTCTGTGTTTGCTAGGCCCCGGCATAGTCTCACAAGAGACAGCTACATCTGGGTCCTTTCAATAAAATCTTGCTAGTGTATGCAATGGTGTCAGCGTTTGGAAGCTGATTATGGGGTGGATCCCTGGATATGGCAGTCTCTACATGGTCCATCCTTTCATCTCAGCTCCAAACTTTGTCTCTGTAACTCCTTCCATGGGTGTTTTGTTCCCAAATCTAAGGAGGGGCATAGTGTCCACACTTCAGTCTTCATTCTTCTTGAGTTTCATGTGTTTAGCAAATTATATCTTATATCTTGGGTATCCTAGGTTTGGGGCTAATATCCACTTATCAGTGAGTATATATTGTGTGAGTTTCTTTGTGAATGTGTTACCTCACTCAGGATGATGCCCTCCAGGTCCATCCATTTGGCTAGGAATTTCATAAATTCATTCTTTTTAATAGCTGAGTAGTACTCCATTGTGTAGATGTACCACATTTTCTGTATCCATTCCTCTGTTGAGGGGCATCTAGGTTCTTTCCAGCTTCTGGCTATTATAAATAAGGCTGCTATGAACATAGTGGAGCATGTGTCCTTCTTACCAGTTGGGGCATCTTCTGGATATATGCCCAGGAGAGGTATTGCTGGATCCTCCGGTAGTACTATGTCCAGTTTTCTGAGGAACCGCCAGACTGATTTCCAGAGTGGTTGTACAAGCCTGCACTCCCACCAACAATGGAGGAGTGTTCCTCTTTCTCCACATCCACGCCAGCATCTGCTGTCACCTGAATTTTTGATCTTAGCCATTCTGACTGGTGTGAGGTGGAATCTCAGGGTTGTTTTGATTTGCATTTCCCTGATGATTAAGGATGTTGAGCATTTTTTCAGGTGCTTCTCTGCCATTCGGTATTCCTCAGGTGAGAATTCTTTATTCAGTTCTGAGCCCCATTTTTTAATGGGGTTATTTGATTTTCTGAAGTCCACCTTCTTGAGTTCTTTATATATGTTGGATATTAGTCCCCTATCTGATTTAGGATAGGTAAAGATCCTTTCCCAATCTTTTGGTGGTCTTTTTGTCTTATTGACGGTGTCTTTTGCCTTGCAGAAACTTTGGAGTTTCATTAGGTCCCATTTGTCAATTCTCGATCTTACAGCACAAGCCATTGCTGTTCTTTTCAGGAATTTTTCCGCACTGGGGGTCTTCTTAAACAGCATTATCTCTAACAATAACAAAATAATGGACAGTAAAAAATTACCATAAATACCAACAAATTCTGGGCAATTTTCTAAACACAAACCAAACAGGCAGTGAATAATTTGAGTTCCTGTGTCAGATGCATGCACAGATATTACCACTGACTACTGCCTAAGAAAGAAAAGAGAAGGAGCTCTGGGGTGCACTTTGCTTATCTAATGCACTATCAGCACACAACCAATCTGGTGCATTAGTGGTGAGCAGAGAATTTTGGTGCTCGCCAAAGGACACTGTCCTTTGACTCTCATAACAAGCCCTGTTTCATAGCACTTGGTTGATATGATGCTATTCTCACAAGACATCTGGTTTCTCAAAAAATATTTTGCATGCCTTCTTCCCTGGTACTGCCAGTCTGCTCTTCTTCCCAAGACTATGTTCCTTCTTTCCTTTCTCTCTCTCTCTCTCTCTCTCTCTCTCTCTCTCTCTCTCCATAAAGCCTGATAGAAGGGCTATATTCACTTGGGCACAAACTTAGAAGAAAAATATTACCAGGCTGAGATGTTCCAATATCATCAAGAAAGATAAGAGTGTTTAAAAAGAGGAGTTAGGGGTCAAGGGCAAAGCTCAGTTAATAAAGTGCTTGCCACACAGGCAGGAAGACCTGAGTTGAGATATCTAACACCTGTGGAAAAAGTTGGGAGTTACAGCCCTGAGTTCAGATTTCCAGCACCCATCTAAAATGTTGGGAGGTACAACATACACCTGTACTTCCAGCACATTGGAATACAAAAGTAGTTGGATCCTTGGGGCCATCCAGACTCCAAAAAATAATGAGCTCCACTTTCAGTAAGAGATTTTGGCAGAAATAAAGTGGAAAGCAATAGAGGAAGACAAGCAGATGTTGACATCTAACCAATTTGAGTACATTTACACACTGAGAGACACATACACTACATACATGCACACACATACACACAAAAGTTTTTAAATGAAACAGGATAACATATGTGTAGAAAAATGTCCAAGAATTTTTTGAACATTAAAGAATTTATATGTGTGTAACTGCATGAATATTTGCTTGATTTTATGTAGAAAACAATCTAAAATTCCCAGAATCAAAATTATATACACAGGCTATATTTGAGGACTAGTGAAAAGGAAGAGATATTTTTCTTCTTTAACTCTGCAATAATGTTTGAATTGGTGTTCTACAATACATGTTTAATATTTAATAATGCAAAAAGAAATTCAAGACTCAAAGAGAACATCTAAATTATTTGCTTGGTTTCAGGTCTATGGAAAATAAATTTAATTCAAAATATATTATTAATGCAATAATATATGGTGCACATGAATAATCAAATGTTGTTTCATTGTTTGCCATTAATGATATTGTAACAATACTTTTATTTGTACATACTAGACTCCTTTTTCAAAGTTAGATTAGGTTAAAGAAAAGTGTCCTGAGGCGTGAGTATATTCACACAATCATACAAACAGGATGAGTGTGCTGCACTCCTATAAGTCATCCCTGAAAACAAGATGAACAAAAAAAACCGTAAGCCTTGTCCTTTAAAGACGTTGTCTCAGCCATAGGGAGGGTCATGCAGTAAGCACAAGAGCACTAGTGTGGAAGCCACACAGAGAATTACTTTCCCTGGAGGGCTTTAAAAATAGGCAAGCATGTCTGGGAGAGTAGAAAAGCATTTCAGCTGAGGGCAGAGCAGATGGATTGGATGACCCCTCAAGGTCCCTTCCAGCTAGTGGATGTGGACTTATAACCCTGGCTCATCCACCTGATCCCCCTCCTACTCTAGGGCCTTCACCTGCATCTACTGGATGCTTGTCTCCACAGACTACAGATGCTCACCCCCCAACCCTACTAGAGTCCTTCCATAGCACACATCTACAAGAGGTATCTAATAGATATTAGTTGTGAGAGCATGTGTCTCAAAATCAGAGTCCAAATATTAGTTCTGCAAAGTCCAAGTTGTATGACATGTTACAAAATAACTGTTTTTTCATTTCATTTAAAAAATATTAACACCATATAAAATAAAGTAAGGCTAAGACACATTTCAAATTAAATGAGATTTGAGGGCTGAAAACTTCAATGCAATACACTATCATAAACTGGGCTATAGAATAAAATAAATGCTGTAAAAAATAATACAACACACAAATAATAGGTCACAGATGATAAAAATATTCAAAATTGATGAACCTGAAATGGGTTCTACAAAAGGTTTTATGTGATTCTTAAAACTTTTCTACATATTATTAATTATTTCAAAGAATTATAAGTATTATAGTTTAACATTTGTACCATGATTTCAATTATCACTCTCAAAATTTCCCTTCTTGTCAGTTTCTGAAGACAAGAAATTGCATCCCTCATCACAAATCTTATACACTGACTTCCTACTCTGTTCTGATTATTAAGACTGTCAGGGTCTGTCCCTTATCTTGCTTCTCTTGTTCTTCCCTTAACATCTTAACGTCGAACTTCCAGAACCAGGACTCCAGCCAGTTGCTGAGCCCCAACCCCCATATGGCACTTTTGTCTGGTGCTGCTCACATTCTGACATGACAGCTGGCTTACTTGCCTTGAGCAAAGCAGAATTTAAAACCCTCTCTTGTATTCACAAGAGTTCCATAAGCCATGGGAGAAAGGGCCTGCTTACCATGTATTTCTCTGGATCTTATGGTGGAGCTATTAACCTAGAAAAAGAAATTACTTTGGAAGTACAGATAAGAAATAGCATTTATGAGTGCCAACCTCATCCTAAATGATTTATGTATATAATCATTTACATTTAATCTTTACAACATTTCTGCATGATAGACTTTATTATCTCAGTTTCATAGATGAGGCTCTAAATGGTAAGTGACTTGCTCAAATCTATGGTTACTAAGCAATTAAACTATCAATCCAATATACAAACCTGTGTTTCTCTTTCCAAAGCTCATTTTCTAAACCTCTTCACTCTATGACCCTGAGTTCTGTGAACACCTCTGCTCCAACATGATTAGCAATAACAAGTAAAGTCTAATCTATTCACCTTGTTAAACTCTGAGAATATAAACCACTCTGGGATAATCTATTATTTACATATCTGGTAAAGCTATTAATAAAATTCAGCTTGTCTAGACTAAATTTTCTGGATTATTTTATTGTTGACATTACTGGTAGGAGTGTATTGTGATACATTCCCTTTGGAAATTACTTGGCAAAAGGGATGGAGCTTGTCCTGGCTAGTTTTACACCAATTTCACACAACCTAGAGTCATCTGAAAGGAGAGAACCTCATTTAAGGAGATGCCTCCATAATAGCCATACATAAAGCATTTTCTTATTTAATGATTGATGGTGAAGGGTCCAGCCCATTATGGCTGTTGCTACCCCAGGGTTGGTGGTACCAGATTCCACAAAAAACAAAAAAGCAGGCTGAGCAAACCATGAGGAGCAAGCTTGTAATCAGCGCCCTCCATGGTATCTACATCAGCTCCTGCCTCCAGGTTTATGCCCTGTTTGAGTTCTGTCCCAAATGGACTACAATGTGGAAGTGTAAGCCAAGTAAGCTCTTTCCTCCACAACTTGCTTTTGGTCATGATGTTTTATCACAGCAACAGAAATCCTAAACAATACAGAGGTATAGCCTCAAAATATGTATGCTGTTTAACCCTGAAATTCCTGGATAGCTACCCAGTGTTGTAAATAGAATGGGTAGATAGCTTTTGTACCAAGTTTCTCCTTAACAAGTTAGAATTATTAGCCAAATGTCCAATAAAAGGTGGAGATAAGAAAAATTGGTTTTTCTGACCATGTAACAGCCATTTAATCATGTAAAATTATGTTTATAAAGAATTTATAGTGACATTAAAATGCTATATCATAAAATTGGGTAAATGGAAAATATAAAATCAATTAATGAAGGATTACTGCATCTTGAAAAACTATATTAATATTTTAGATCACACCAATGCTCTTCTATGTTGAGAACAGATTACAGTGTAGTGAACCACCTAGTAGTAACATTACTACACCATTCCCAGAAGAGAGCAAAAGAATTGGGATCAGACATTAGTATAGAAGACAGCCAAAATCTTTAAAATTACCCTGTATGCTCATAAATGGCACTGATAAGACTTCATGGTTGTTGATCACATAGTAAGAAATAGCAGAGTCAGTAATATGATTGACAGCTAGTGAGATGTTGTAGTAGGCAAAGGCACATACCCACAAGCCTGAAAACCTAAGGTCAAGCCACATGGTGGAAAAAGAGGTCCATCACCGAAAATCCTCCACACAATGTTTCTCTCTCTCTCTCTCTCTCTCTCTCTCTCTCTCTCTCTCTCTCTCTCTCTCTCGCTCTCGCTCTCTCTCTCAAACTTAATTTAAACATTTTAAATTAAAACAAAAAAAGAATACCCTTTTGAGACATTTGGTTTAAGAAATGGATTCCATTTTCTGTTATGGGTATTGTAGAAGGGATATTTTTGGATACGTGAGGCCCAAGACTTAGAAACTGAGAATGTTTCCTTAGATATTACCACATGAATTGTATACAGGACTGAACTTTGTAGAAGAGTACAGTGTTGTAGGTATAAAATTGAGGGCCACATGCTTAGAGATCAAATTCAGGTCACAGGACTTGATCAGATGGCTCAAAGATTATGTAGATAGAGAATAGAAGAGGAACAGCTGTTGATTTACTCATTTTGATCTTAGTGAACTGAGACCTGGGCAATGGAGAAAGCAAACCAGCCCAGTCAGAGAAATAATGGAAAAAAAAATACTGTGCTTCAGAAGCCAATCCAAAACAATCTTACTTTAGAGCAAATTGGTGATATCAAATGATGCTGAAGAGTTAAACAGTGATTGTCAGTAATGGGAGTAAAGGATGACCTCAAATTCACAATGTTGCCCAAATTCAAGACAGTCCTTCCTCCAACATCTGACATCTGGGGCTAAAGGAGTGTTCCAGTACATGAGGCTGCTGGTGGAATTTGATTATTTTTATTTTTATTTCTATCTCCTTGATAGAAATCAGCAAAGTGTTTCTATAAGTAGGATAAAGACAGAATAATATGCACAGTAAAGAAGCACCAGGCAGGGTATGAGAAAGACTCTGCATCATGACTTAGGGATGGGGTACATAAGTGTGTTAATACTTTACAAAACTCACCAAACAGCATTGAAGATCTCTGAGTTCATTGCATTCAAGAGTATGCAAATTACATTCCAATAAAAATAAATTCTAATTTTTTATTTTTGCACATTCCAATATTACTGTAATGATCAGACACTGCTGTTATAATAAAAAATAAACATTTAGAAATGAAGGCTGGATTACTGTATATGTCAACCTTCTTTGAATTGTAAAGGTAAGAATTAGCAGAATATTATGTTTTCCTCAAACAAAACCTATGCAAATATTATTTGAATAACGTTCATAGTGAAAACTTTGCCATGGATTTCCCTGGGAAACTTATCTTTGCAAGTAAAAAAAAATCAATTTTTATAAATAGAGCAAGAAACATCTACTTTACAGGTCAAGAATATACAGTTAGGTTGATGACTGATTTTTGCACTTACCAAAGCAAAGAAATAAATGAACACAGCCACAGGGTTGAAGGTGTAACCTTGTTTCCTTAAAAAGTCAGCTAAATTCCTTGTTTTCTATAAAGTGTCTATAAAACTGTCTGCCACTTAGTTTTGAGACTGCTTCATAAGTTAATGACTAAAAAGATTTGGGAAGCACTAATGGACCCCGTAAGTTCAAGGCTTCAGAAATCATACACTAGAGAAAATGAGCAGTTCTGTTTGTGTTCATCACATTCCAGAGACTTTTCCCTCTGAAGGTACACATCAAGATTTCCTTCTTTCTGGGAAAAAAAAATAGCCCAAAGCAAAATTCAAATACCTGGAGATGTGAAGTGTCATGGGTCTCTGGTCCCTGTATTCAGTAGTATAATCAGAAGCTTTTGAGACATTGTAAAATGATTCCCCAGGACTCCAATCTCACATCATTGTGCCTTTCTGCTCTCAGTTCCCATCAAACCAAGAATTCTTGTTTCAGATAAGTTAGTTGAGAAGAAAATTACAACTTATCTGAAAGGCATATAAGCTTACAGATGTTTTAAAAAACGCAATGTCTTCCTCTCAGTGCAACAGTCAAAGATGTCTCATTTTTCATGAACATGTTCTACCTTTCCAGAAGTTGTGCTTCTATAAAATATGATAAGTATTGATTTCTTTTCTAGGTTCAGAAACTGAAACAAGACAGAGACTGTAGGAAAGTTTAAATGCTGATTAGAGGATGTAGATTTTTAGCTCATGAGAAAATTCATGCTATTGAAAGCATTTAAAAACAAACATGCCATTTATTTATTTTTAAATATATATATATATATATATATACACACACACACACACACAAAACAGATGAATTTGGATTGGATGTGAAGAATAGATTGAATAGCGACCAGGTGATAGAAATACCATACCACTACATAGGGATTTCAAGCAAGTAGTGGTGAGATCCTAGAAGCAGTGAGACTAGAAGAAAAATAGGACAATCAGAATTAGTATATATTTGTGAAAAAATAAAATTACAGTTTAAGAAATAGTACATTCAAGCTGACATTGTGGTCCAGATATAAATTTCAGACCAGGACTAGAGAGATCATGCAGTAGTAAAGACCAGCCACTGCTCTTCTAAAGGATGTGAGTTTAATTCGGAGCACTCATATGGGGTGGCTTGCTATTTCTATATTTCAGCTCCAGATGTTCAGATTCCCTCTTTGGTCTCCGTGGGCACATGCACTCATGTGTACATACCCACCCACACGCAGACACACATCTATACACCTTATTAAAATAAAAATAAAAATTTTAAAATAGGAGAAATACCAGGTATTACAGCTAAAAGTGCATGACCAAAGAACAAGAGTCACTTCAAACACAGTTACTATGAGAAGTATGTTACTCTAGTGTTTCTATAGAGGGTCTTACATTGGCCTTTGCCAAATGATTGCAGGGAGTTTATATACTTAACAACCTGTACATCAGAAATATTTTATCAGAAGACTGTTGAATTTAAGCCCTGGTTTTTCCTCCTAGCCCCAAGCTTGCAAAAATAAAACTCAGATTCAAAATATATTTACAAATAACTTGACCATATAACTAGGTTCGTCTCTGACTAGAATCATAACTTAAGATAACCCATTTATTTTAAACTACATTCTGCCATGTGTCTGGGTACCTATGCTCAGGTACCATGCCTCTGTCTAGTCACATATTCCAGGTGAATTTCCTGCCTGGCTCTCTCCCTGAATTGTTTCTTCTCCCAGATATCCCACCTCCCATTTCCTGCCTAAGCCATAGGTCATAGTATCTTAATTGGCAAATTTTGTGTATTTATATAATACACAAAATATTTTCTCTATACAAGAGAGCATTAAAATTATTAAAATAGTTTACACCATTTTCTCTTCTTCTTAAAAATCATTTTTCTATAGCTTTCACATACAATGTGAACTTTAGTTGGACATAGCATATCTCAGCATGAGCTAGCCTCCAAAGGGCTACATTCAGTGTCTACCCCTGTATACCTATGATAGCCTTTTACCTATGGTAAAAGTTAGTGAAGTTCTAGATGGCATGACTCCTCACCTCATTACTCAGAATTATTGACAGAGGAGGAAAAATTGATAATAAAAACAAAAAGTAGAAAAAATAATAGAAAGATGTGTCTGTACATCTGAAAATATGTGTATTTATATGTTTTTAATATGCCAGGCACTTACTAAACACTTTTGATATATTAGTTTGCTAAATAATAGAAATAACTCTGTGGGATCATTAGTATGAGTAATACTCAAGTATATAAGTTGAAAATAGTTTCAGATTAGTTTTCAAAGTTATTCAACAATTAAGTAACTTTGAAAACTAAGTGACTTGGCCTCAATGACTGCCCAACAGAGACACAACTAAGAAACAAAGAGCCCTGGGGGCAGCCCTGAAGATATATGTGCCAACTAGATGCTAAACGAATGCCCAGTCAGAATCATCCCTTGTGTCTGTCAACTCCACAGTTGAGCATAGGACCAGCATGCTCTACTAACTTGTAGCATGTTTCCAAACCCAAGGCATCTCCCAAATGAGAACCAATTAGGCTGAAAACACTTAATGATTAAATCCCTCCTCTAGGTATGTCCATTGTCCCATAAAATTCCAAGTGTTAACTGCAGTAAGAGTAAATGAGATCAAGCTTAACAAGGCTTATAAAACACATATCCATTTCCCCGAGGCAATGTGATGTTAGCAGGATTATTGAGCATGCATTGAACACCTTACCTCTTCTACCCCCCCCCCATTGTTACCACCTACAGGGATAATGGGGAAAGGCAAATAAGAGCTGTAAGTAAAAAGTGGTACCATCAAGTTTAAGTGTACAGATATAAACTAATGGGGAAAATACAGTTATTATAAATAGCATTCACTGCTAACTGGAGAAGTGAGCTTTCCTGGGACCTGATGGAAAACATCCATCCCATGCAATGCCTTCATCCTTGCCATCTACTACTGGTTACCCACCAAGTGTAGAGAATTTTCATTATTCTTATACAAATAACAAAGTCAGTCAGAAGATTCTCAGAAAGTTGTAACACATGATGGCTATCTTTTGGGATTTTCTAGGAAAGAAATAACCTCAACAAAATTGTTGATTTTCATGTATGCCCCGTTGTAGACTACATATACTCCTTTGAATACTAAAAAGAATACCATTTATTGCAATAAAGAGAATAATTATCAGACCAATACTCTAAGGAAAGCTCCACAGGCTTCTAGGGGGAAAAAAATGACAAAAGTTTTTCTTCTACTTCAATGTGGTCCAACATAGATATCCATAACATTAAAAGTTTCCATAACATTTTAGTTTTTATTATATATATACAGATGCACACATACATGTGTGAAAACATACATGTTGTGGATGGTCCTGGTGCTGTTCTTTTGAACCAATCACCTAATGAATAAACAAGCCAAGCACTGGGCGCGAATTCTGGTTTGGACAGAGGAAGAAAGAAAGCAGGAGAGAGTTAGATGCTTTTGGAGCTCAGACAGCATATGGGTAAGGTGTAGCTGCTAGAGTTTCCGGTGTCATGGTGGATCCACAGGGATTTGCCACTGGAGGAATCAGATTTTAATAAGGCTTACAAGATTAGGCCTTATCAGAGATTGAATTACCATTGTTTCTGAATTAAGTTTGTGTTGCGTTTTCCTTCACGTGGTGACTTGTGGGTTTAAGAGAGGAAGGTACCTATGCAGCTAGAGACACAGCTCTGGGGTGGGGGTGAGGTACTGGTTAGTTCATATTCTTGCATATGTAGCAGAGGATGGCCTAATTGGCCATCAGTGGGAGGGGAGGCCCTCTTGGTATTGTGAAGATCATATGCCCCAGTACAAAGGAATGCTAGGGCCAGGAAGCAGGAGTGGATGGGTTGGGGAGCAGGGTGCGAGGAGTGTATGGGGGACTTTGGGGATAGCGTTTGAAATGTAAATGAAGAAAATATCTATTAAAAATGGAGAGAGAGAGAGAGAGAGAGAGAGAGAGAGAGAGAGAGAGGGAGGGAGGGAGGGAGGGAGGGAGGGAGGGAGGGAGAGAGAGAGAGAGAGAGATACAGCATCAAAGCCTGAGTTTGCCTGAGGTGCACCACAAAGGCTGTGGGGGATTTGAAGCATGGGGCCGGTGTGGTAGCGACCTGTGAGTGGGAATTTTGTGAGCTGAGTGGAGATGTTTCTGGAGCTCTGGGCCAGAGAGTCTCCAGGAGATAAAACAGGTCAGCCATTGCCTGCCAGTGCATGGTCGGCCAGGTCACTGGGGTAAAGGCACAAGCGCGGGACGTGCCAGTTCTATCCTGTTCTTATAATATTTCCTGCAACACATACACATAATTAATACATAGAATACATGATTAGATTCCATGAACTACCAGTATCAGAAAAATTAGAATAGTTGGAAATGGGAAATGGATCAATCAGTAAAGTGCCTGCTGACCACGAAGGAAGTCTTGAGTTTGGATCCACGGGACTCATTTAAAAAGTCAGACTGGTGGTGCACATCTATAAAACCTGTGGTGGGGGAAAGGGAAGAGTGGAGACAAGCAGAGCCACTGGAAATTGCTGGTCAGCCAGCCTATTCAGAAGGATGAGATCTGATTTCAGTGAAAGACCCTATCTTAAGAAATTTGGTAGAAAAAATAATCTAAGAAGATGAATGAAAACTTCTGGCCTCCGAACATGTGCACACATGCATATATCCATGCAAATACTTAGATGTAACACAGAGAGGGAGGGAGGGAGAGAGAGAAAGAGAGAGAGAGAGAAAGAGAGAGAGAGAGAGAGAGAGAGAGAGAGAGAGAGAGAGAGAGAGAGAGAGAGAATATCAATAGAATGAAGAGGTTGAATGGACATACTTTCCTGGGACATCTCATAATATAATTGAAAATCTCTGGAGGTAGAAGTAGAATTGGATATTCCCAACAACTACTACAAAGAACACTAAATCTCTTACCATCCAGAATTACATCTCATTAAAAGATGGAACATTGTGGCTAAAGAAAACCATCTTTGGTGTTTACAAAGCACGGGCACTAGTCCACTCTGCCTACAAGGAATAGCGGAGCATGCTATTCCTTCAAAGCTGCCAATGATGCATTTGTCCTGTTAGAAACCTGGAAATATTTCACTTCAGAGCTAAAATTCTTGGTGAAAACAGTATGTGATTTCTCTTTCTTTCCTAGGAAAAGATCTCTGCATAAGAATGAAAACCAACACAATAATAAACTTGACTTCCTGGACTGTCCTAAGGACTTAATATTAAAACTGATCATAAAATAATGTCTAAATATGATGAGGAATGGAACTTCTTAAAATAGAAATATTGAGTCTGAATTGTATTTGTTTCCATTTATTTACTAATTTATTGACTTACTCTGTTGTTCATCTCTCATCCATTAAACCTTTGCTTGTCATTTACAAGGAACTGACAACTAACAATAAAGAAGATAGACAAATCTCTGCCCTTACATTGTATAGTGTAAACTTAGTTCGTGCACTCATTTATCCAACAAAATTAATAGCCATGGTATTTGGGAAAAAATAGGCTGGGTATTGGGAAGTATATTTAGAAAAATGTTTCAGATACCATGTGTTGTCGCAATTCCTTTTTGTTGTAGTAATAAAAACACTAACCAAAAGAAACTTGGAGAGGAAAAGGTACATTTGATTACATGTCCTCATCATAACTCATCATTGAGGAAAGTCAAGACAGGAACTCAAGCAGGGCAGGAAGCAGGGTATAGGAACCAAAGCAGAAGCCACAGAAGGACGGTGTACATAGGTTTGCTCATTCTGATTGCTTTTTTACACAGCTTAGGAACACTTGTCCTCTGGTGGCACCACCCACAGTGTGCTAGGCCTTCCCACATCAATCATTATTCAAGAAAATTCCCCAGACTTGCCTATAAGCAATTTGATGTAGGCAATTGTTCAATTAAGGTTCTTTCTTTCCACATGACTCTATTATGTATAATGTTGAAGATGAAGCAAAAAACAAAACAAAACAAACAAAAAACTAACTGGTACATGCATACAACTAGTTTTAATATAGCCAAAAGTCTAATATCAAGATGATTTATTCTAGTCTTCAGCAAAACAGAATGAATATTAAAAGCACCAGAATGAGATCACTTTAAACTGAAGTTACCTAAAGAAGGGGGCACTAAGACAGGCTGTAAATTGAGGCAAATTTTGGCATTTGGATACAGAATGCTGAGATATTCCAGTCAAAGGCAAATATGCCCAACGTTTTTGAGAAATTGTAATTGAATGTATGCCATACAAGGCAAAGCACAGGAACACACTGTAGATGATCTAGCTAAGTATTTGGGTGATGATGGATTACTAGATATTCAAGTTCTTCCGTTTATTCACTCAGTAATTAATATGAAATATTTACTGATCATCTAATGGTTACCAGGTGTGATAACAAACTACATATACATATGTATGTATATGTATATTTATGTATATATGCGTATATATACACACATATATATGTATACATATGTATATTAAAACAGAAGCCACAGAATGTGCTCTCTCTCTCTCTCCCTCTCTCTCTCTCTCTCTCACACACACACACACATCTATATATCTATATCTTTATGGATGTCAGACAATAAGAGAAAAATCTTATTTAGATGAGCCAGCCCTCTTATCCCCTTCACCATGCCTAAAATCTCTTCTTAACACAGCACACTTTGATGTTCTCTAAGTGTTTTAAAACATAACATTACATAAAGATGTTTACAAAAGGTCAGATGTAATATTGAGAGATAGAGAGAGTCTGGAATTTCCCAACTGTGGCCACTTTGACCTTGACAGCTCCAGCATCAGCTCCAGCATCAGCTCCTTGCTGAGCTTCCAGCAAACAACAGGTGAATGAGCATTGATGGAGACTTAGCTTAGCTCTCTTCATTCTTCAATTATCCATAGTCTCATGAAAAACAATATATACTTGTTATCTCAAGCCACTAAGTTCTAGAATATGTTGTGGTACAGTAGAAAACAAATAAAAAATTGTAATGGAATTGTGTTCAATCATATAAAACCTAGGTCACATGGCATTGAATTTTGGTTAAAGCCTCCAGGAGAAACTAGAGATATGATGAAGAGATTGTTAGGATAATCTTGTTCCATTTTATACCATGTAGAGCCACTGGTAAAACTGTTACCTGATGTAGTTATAGATATCAAAATGCATTAATGAACAATGAATATAAGCAACTAAATGGAAGCTCTGACTCCCTCTCATTGGCTATATTTAATTCATTGTTATAAAATTATTGTTTAGAGAATAATAGCTATCCAGTTTATTGGTAGAACATACAAAGAAAGAAAGGATTCATTGTTTTCTGGGAGAAAACATAAAATTGTTTTCATTCATAGTCCCTTAGGGGAGCGAAGATCTCTCTCAGAAAATATTGCTAAGGAACAAAGATCAAATTACAGGTGTGGCTATAAGACAGCTATAAAGTTTTTGGAGGAATTAAGGAAGAGCCTAGAAGAACACCATTCTTGCACAAAAGAACTTACCGAAATATGAAATGTGTGGCTTTTAACTCAAGGACAGGAATAGAGTCATATTCAAGGAACTAGAAACATTTATTTCATCTGGATTGGCAATGTTATGCCAATTTGCACTCAAAAGGAGCTGACACTGAAGGAAAAAAATATAAAACTGGCAAAAAGACTTTTGTACTCCCAGATTTCTGTAAGTATGATGTAGGAATATTTCTCAATGTATTCTTTTTTAATTATTTCTTTTCTTTTTGAAATTATAATATAATCACATCATTATCACTCTGCCCATTCCAACCTCCAAATCATCCATATGTCACTACTTTCTTTCAAATTCATGGCCTCTTTTTCATTAATTATTCTTAAATAGATTGTGTGTGTGTGTGTGTGTGTGTGTGTGTGTGTGTGTGTGTGTGTGTGTGTGTGTGTGTACATACATATTCCTAAATACATGAATACAACCCACTCACTCTGTATGTTATTTTTATGTATGTTTTCAAGGCTGACCATGTGAATAACCAGTTGTTATGCTAACTGGGTAAGAGTACTTATAATAATCTTAGTATTCCTTAAATGTCTTTAGTTCTTTGTGCAGGGTTCAAAACCCTTGGCCTCTCTACCTTCCACTTAAGTATGTCAATTGGTTTATCTTTGCTCATATCAAATTTAGGTCTCATGCTGACAAGACTTTGTGGGTATAGCTTCTGGCTTTATTAGGAAATAGAATCTCCTAGCAAACTCTCTGGTCCTGTGACTCTTACGATCTTTTTCCCTGAGCATACTTCCCTGTGTTCCCTATGCTTTAGGTGAGGAAATTCTGTTGTAGATGTATCCGCCGACTGAGCTCCACAAGTCTGCATTTTGGTTGATTGTGCTTTTCTGCAATGGTCTCTATCTGCTGCAAAGAGAACTTTCCTTGAAGAGGCATGAGACTATACTTATCTGCGGTGTAGGAACAAACATTTAGAAAGCTGTTAGAAATGATGTTCATTTACTAACGAGGTCTTTGTAGGTTCTCCTTTTAGACCCATAATTTCATTAGCCTCAGTAGTTGACGAGGTTTCCAGGACTGGTCATGATTTCCCTTTTGTTATAGAATTATTTTTCTCCATTAATTTATTTACTTATTTACATCCTAATCACAGCTTCCCTCTTCTCAAGTCACCCCTCACACTGCTCCTTCCTCTTCTCCTCTCCTCTTCACCTTTGAGAAGAGGGATGCCCCTCCCCCCACAACCCCTTACCAAGCTACCTTGGCATATCAAGGCACTGCATGCCTAGCACATCCTCTCCCACTGAGCCAGACAAAGCAGTCCAGTTAGGGAACAAGATCCACAGACAGACAACAGAGTCAAGGACAGTCCTCACTCAAGTTGGTGGGAGTCCCACATGAAGCTGCATATCTGCTTCATATATTTTGGGAGTGGGGGTTAAGTCCAGCCCATGAATGTACTTTCGTTGATGGTTCAGTCTCTGGGAGCCTCCAAGGGTCCAGGTTAGTTGACTCTGTTGGTCTTGTAGAGTCCCTATCCCCTTTTATCCCCATTTTGGGTCCCTCAATACTTCTCCCAACTCTTCCATAAGACTCCCTAAGCTCTGCTAATGGTTGACTGTGGGTCTGGAAATCTGTATCAGTCTAGGTGGAGCCTCTCAGAGGACAGTTTTTGCTATGTCTTTGTTATAAGCATAACAGAGTATCATTAATAGTGTCAAGGACTAGTTCTTACCCGGGGAAAGAGTCTCAAGTTGGGCCATTCATTGGTTGGCCATTTCCTCTGCTCCATCTTTGTCCCTGCATGTCTTGTAGGCAGGACAAATTTGGGGTAGAAGATTCTGTGGGTGAGTTAGGGTCTTTATCTCTCCACTAAGAGTCCTGCTTGCCTACAGGTGGTAGGCAGTTCAGGCTCTATATCCCCCATTGCTAGGATTCTCAGCTAGAGGTACCCTCAAAGACTTTCTGGAGCTTCCTACATCCCAAAAATGGCATATCCTATAGATGTTCCACTGCCCCTGCCTGCTGATAATTTCCATTCACTATCCAGACCTTCTCTCCCCAGCTCTCCCTACAACTGATCCCTCCACCATTCCCCTCCCCATCCCCATTCCCACCCAGTTACCTCCCTCTATCTATGTCCAGAAACACTTAAAAAATGTTCAGCATCCTTAGTCATCAGGGATAGTACATCAAAATGACTCTGAGATTCCACCTTATACACATCAGTACCGCTAAGACCAAACAGTCAAGCAACAGTACATGCTGGCAAGGAAGTGGAGCCAGGAGAACATTCTTTCATTGCTGGTGGGAACGCACACCTATACCACCATTCTAGAAGCTAATTTGGCAATTTCTCAGGAAACTAGAAATATTCCTAATTCAAGACCCAGCTATACCACTCCTGGGTATATACCCAAAAGATGTTCCACCATACCCCAATGACATTTGCTCAACTGTGTTGCTAGCAGCTTTTTTCATAATATCCAGAAACTGGTAATAATCCAGACGTCCCTAAACTGAAGAATGGATAAGGAAAATGTGATACATGGAATATTAAGGACATCATGAAATTTGCAGGCAAATGCAGCAAACTGGAAAATATCCTGAGTCAGGTAATCCAGACTCCAAAGGACATGCATAGTATGTACACATTTATAAGTGGGCATTAGCTATACAGTACAGGGTAACCACAATACAATCCACAGACCCAAAGAAGCTAAATAATAAGGATGGTCCAAAAGAGGACGCTTCTTAAGCGAGTCTTAAGTCCAATTAGAGAGTTATTTATTACCAACAAGCTGTACATGCCACTAGCATACCCTTAGTGCTATTGTGCTATTCTGGCCATTGTGGTTCTTAGGTTTTATAGTTAAATAGAGCTTTTGATTGCTTCCTTCCTTTAGAAGCATGCATGGTATCTAATAATACTATAAAAGCTTGTCCTAGAGGAAGATTTCAGGTCAGTTATAGCTCCAGGATCTGAGTCTGAAGTTCATGATATCATTGTCAATGGTGGCATATCTTCCATGTCTAGGAGGCAACCAAAGTCAATAACAATCAATAACCTGTCATTTGTAGGAGTCTCTTAGACAATCCTGATCAACAACTTGAAAGAGAACTTTTCATGCTGTGTTGAGTCTTTAGATGGATATTCTTTGTCTCTTGAAGAAGATATTGTCAGCTGTGATGAGAAATTTTCATACATATATACATATATATATGTATATATACATTTATATGTTTACATGTATATATATTTGTAAATAAACATATCTATATGATTGTTAGACAGTTGATAATATGATTCCTTGTAACTTTTTTAGAAATAATTATTGTTATTTCCTCCCTCTTTCCTTCCTCTGTATTTATCTCCTGCCCAATGAGAGACTCCCCCTCCCATTTCTCCCATTTCCCTAACAAGACCACTTGGAGCCTGCTATTACTCTCTATTGCTCCCCCAACTCCCACCCTGACCATGATCCCTTTTTATTTTCTTTGCTTCTGCAATTGCTACAGGATATATCTTCACATCTTAGGATGTAGAGCTAGAAACCTTCAGTGAGTGAGAGCATGCAAAATTTGTCTTTCTGGGTATGGATTACCTCACAAAGTATGATCTTTTCTAGTTGCATTTATGTACCTGTAAAAGCTGATGATTTCATTTTCTTTACAGATGAATATTGCACAGATTTTCATTATCGATGTGTTGGTTAAAGTAGGTCATTTTCATTTCCTAACCACTGTGAATAAAAGTAGCAATGAACAAGGCTGAGCAGGTAATTGTGGAGAAAAATGTCTTGTCCTTAGGATATATACCAGAATGGTATAGCTTGGTCTATGTGTTCTTTGGAAATTGCAGTGGTATCCAGATAGTAGAATCATGCTTGTGTGAAAAACCAACAACCATGAAAATCATGAAGAACTGGACTCATTAAAGCCATCTTGGAGCAGGGACAACAGGCAGCTTTCAGCAAGGAGTGTTAAGTCACTTTAGGCTATTGAATGCTATTAACTTTTAGTCTTCCAGACTACTAGTAGAAATATTCATTTAGGTGTTGCTGTTCCCATTCTTTCTTTATAATGTAGGCATGTTTGTGGTAAGTGGCTTTCCCTTTGCTCTATAACTTTCTGAATCAAGAGGAACCCTCTATGGATCTGATATTGGTCACAATACACTAGACTATATACACACAGCATGCCATGATTTGAAGAGATTTGAAAGTGCCCTAGATGAGAGTTAAAACATTTTACAGGTAACATCAAGTTATCAATTGTGCCCAGAAAGCAAGCTATCATAGTGTTGAATTCATAGACGAGAGTTGTCATAGTAGATGTGTGCATGACGCTTGGTAGTAATTTACCACTCTAACTGTGGTCCTAAGTATATAGGTATATTATATCCTACTAATATCTAGATTTGTTTCAATCAAACACAAAAAAGTTGAAGTTAGACAAATTTTGACAAAAATACTCATGCACTTCTGTTATTTCTTTTTCATCCCTCATGCTCCAATGAAAGTATACCTGTGATACTCTACTGAAGGAAATCAGAAGAGAAATGTTGTTCTAGCAGAATCTGTAGTGGACCACACTATCACAAGTGACTTGATAGCTAACTGAAGGTGGCTAAAGAAGCCCAGGAAACATTGTGTGTGCTTACCTTAGAGCCGTAAAATCATTCAACCATTCTACAGACAAAAGAAAAACAAAGGACACTAAGTATAAGGTAGTATGTTACCCAGAAAGAATTAACTGATAAAACAGTATATGAAGTAGAAACTAGCTGCACGGAGTACTGTAAGTTCATTTAAATAAGATTAATGAGGCAAATGTACAGACTATTCCTTAGTTAACTAATTTGATCTTTTAATGATATTTGTAAGATATCAGCTAGATAAACATCTATAAATTAATAAATAAATATAAAAATAAAAAATTGAATTAAAATATAGAATCCATGATAGAGCAAATGATAGCAGAAGGTAAGAAAATGTTAGATTTTTGTTATGCTAGTAAGATAATAATAATCCCTCTAGGTTGTTCAAGAATAAATCAGCAAGATGAAATGTGTGGAGGAAATTATATGGAAATTAATTTCCATATATAGGCAAGTTGGTTGCTTATTTAGGTGAGAATTTATATATATATGTGGGGAGCCGCCCTCACATTCGCTGTTACAAGATGGCGCTGACATCCTGTGTTCTAAATGGTAAACAAATAATTTGCGCATGTGCCAAGGGTAGTTCTCCACTCCATGTGCTCTGCCTTCCCCGTGATGACAACTCGGCCGATGGGCTGCAGCCAATCAGGGAGTGACACGTCCTAGGCGGAGGATAATTCTCCTTAAAAGGGACGGGGTTTGGCCATTCTCTCTCTTGCTCTCGGGCTCCTGAAGATGTAAGCAATAAAGCTTTTGCCGCAGAAGATTCCGGTTTGTTGCGTCTTTCCTGGCCGGTCGCGCGAACGCGTGTAAGATATATATATATATATATATCTAGGTTCATAAGACAAAAATCAGGAGAAGGATGTCATAAATAAGGGAATGCTTTGGAAGGATGCTTCTGAGAATGAATGTTTGCCAGCTGTGCTCAAACGTAGGTGTGCTGGGAAGCACACTCTTGGATTAAACAACCTTCCACCTTCAGTGACCAAAACTTGTAAGAATATCTAAAATTCACTGATGTTGTTGCCCTTCCTTATTTTTGCCAGATTCTCCACTCAGATTTCATAATTTTCTCCATATAGCAATGCTCTGAGATTAATACTATCCCTTGCAGTGTACAAAGTTATGTGAGGAAATAATTACCCTGCTGTAAGAGATTTAGATAGGCCAGAATAATCTAACACTAAAATCCTTTCCATTTCCCCGTATCAGACCGAGAGTCCAGGTCACTGACTGAAAATTGTGGTCCTCTCCTTCTGTGGTGAAAAGGAGGCTTTATTTCCCTCCAACACATTTTCAAGGTGACAAAATTATAATACAGCTGAAAGGCCATTGCACTCATATTGACCGACCGACCAGATCAGGTAAATTCTTATCAAAGTAGCTATTGGTATTTTTACTTAATTGTGCCAAATTTTATCAAACCATCACATCATGCAGTAATACAGGAGAGTAACAAAATAGCAGTAACCATTTTTTCTTCACCAAATCAGTGTTTTTATTTTGATCCTTACCCAATATCCAAAACATGTATTCTGCTTACCTAATTATGTGATTATTCCTACCATAGTTCGTTGGATGGCGTAACAGTATTCTCCATTGGGAAGGCAGCATGTCACGGGGAGATTTTCGAAGTGGAGAGATGGAGTCCTTACTGCACCTACATTTATAGACTCTGATCTTTATTGGGGTCCTACTCCATTCTAAAAGGGACTAGGAAACAGTCAAGAACCTATGAGCAATAACCTTTGGAGACTCAGCTTACTTACTGCTCACCAAACTTCTTGTCTAATTCTGCCATAGACTGTCACTGTACATGAGTATTCTCTTTTGTTTACTTTTCAGTCTTGTGAGAACTATCAATGTTCTAAGTCACCTCTTTCAGTCTTTCGGTCTTTGAATTGATCCTTTAAAGGCTGGAGAGTTGGTTCAGTGATTGAGAATGTGCACTCTGTTCTTTCAGCGAACTTGAGTTTGAGTCTCAGCACCCACATCAGGCAGCACACAATTGCTTGTAACTCCTTCTCTATCGGTGAGGTCCAAAACTTCTGTCCTGCACAGGCACCTTCACTCACATGCCCATGCCCACACAGAGGTACACACGCATACACCCAATTAAACTGATAAGACAGCATTGTCTTCTCTAAGACACAGTAGTTCCTGAAAAGTCAGGATGAGCTAAAGAGGGTTTGTAATAAAGGTAAGATGACATTGAGAAGAAAGTGCCACCTTGAGTGGTTCATTGATAGGTCAAGCAGCAGGAAGTGGAACAACACATACTCCATAAAGGCTAGCAAGGCTTTAATAATGAGTAAGGGGAGAGGTGGAACATTGTGCCAACATAAAGTGCCACAAAACACTTTAATTGTTAAGCAAGTAGATCACTGTGGTTTCATGTATATGCTTTCATTAGGAACCAACTGTGATTCTGGGTGTGTGATTTCTCCCTCAGGGTGTCCAGGCAGCACTGCACACCAGGCTGGAAGAATGAAGCTGCTGGGAGATGAAGGAAAACAGCTGGTGTTTATTCATGGTAGACAAGGGCTATACATGACCCTACAGAATAGGAAGGAGTTTTCAGAGTGAATGAAATTATTGGCTGGAGCTTAAAGTACTGTGAATGGCTCATTTGTGTGGATAGACATTCCAAATATCCCTGGTACTTGCTGACCAGGCTCTTATTGGGAAAGAGGAAGTTCAACTTGTAGGTTTGCCAACGACTATGTGACATTTCTCAGGGAGAAGTTTGGGGGTCAGGATCCCCATATCAGGCAGAGAAGAGGAAGCCTGACCAAGAAAACAGAGTCCTCTGTTTTGAACCTAGCTCAGAGGAGCTATCTGAACGTGGTAGATTACAATCTTAGCAGTGAGGTGAAACAGGTCACAGACACCCATTTTCCAGATAAAAGTAGTATCAACAGGTGGTCTCCATCAGAAGAGTATCATGATCCCAGGGGAACTAGACCATAGATCCATGAAACATTGATCAGGGTGTAGGAAGGATAATAGTGAGGAGTCCTTAACAAGGGGATAAATAGTCCCTAAAGGTTGATGCTTCCTGGGGGAAGAGACTTAGGATTGAAGCCCTTCAAAAATCAGCCTAGGGAAAAGGAAAAGTTTAATTTACTCAAAGCCATAGAAGCAAAATGTATACATATGACATTTCTCTGGCTTTTGTGACAAAAGTGTAAAGAATGTATGGAAGCTAGGAAGGAGATACAGGACATGTCACTGGAGAAATGGGAAGGCATCTGTTTATGATTATTTAGAGCCCACAAGGACACACACAGGAAAGGACTTAAAAACATGAGTAATATGACCATGTGTGCAGACTCGAAGGATTATTCTGGCTTCTACATAGAAAGAAAGGGGGAGGGGGTAGAAGGATGGGCAAAGAGATGGTGATATACAGAGACAGACTGTGCAAATGAAGCAAACTGTTGGCTTTCCTGCTACATAAAATAGACTCAAGTAGAGTTAATTTTCTGGCAGCTCCTCTGTCCTCCATCTTCTGCTAAGGTCTGTACTCCAGAAGGTGGCCCCAGAGGGCAAGTCTGCCAATAAAGATGATCACATGGGAATGATGACTGGTTTTCATTTTACAGTGGTTTCCTTTCATGCTCTGCATGGCCTCTCATGCCCCCATCCCAGGCAAGCTTATGAGACTACATAGGCCTGCACTGCCTCTATAGTAACTATAAACACATGTTTTCTGCTCTCTCCAATTGGGGCAGAAGTGCCATAAGTTGCAGCTCACCAGAGAAGAGAAGGGGCATGAAGCTGTTTGAGATGCCTTAGGTAATTACAGCCACACAAAATGTCTCAGCCTCATGTAATAAATCATATCTTCCACATCTGTCAGGGCAAGAATGAAAAGGAAGCATGTCTTCTCATCCATGTGTGGCCAAACACTTCTCTTCTGGCCCTGTGCAAGCACAACTGAAGCTGGCAGGGGTCACTTCCCTCACAGCACATATATGCAAATAAACAAGAGGCTCAGGGAAGATAAAGTTCTATAGCTGACAATAGACAGCTTTGAAGAGCTTACATTAGAACGTTCCAGAAAGGACTATGTCTATAAATCTCTCCTTAAATGGTCTTTGTCTATGTCTCACCCATCCTTGTCATCTTTATACACCCTTTTTACCCTTTACTCTTATGATACACTCCATAAATATAACTATATGGGAGAAGAATACTACCATAAGAGTGATCTGTCTAAGGCACCAATAAGCCAAGCATGTGGCCGTGATTTAGGATCTTTTCACAAAAGCAAAAAAACCTGGGAAAAGAAAGGACAAATGTTAAGAAAGGCAACATTCTCTATATGAACAAGTTAAGACTTTTTATTAAAGTAACTGTGCATGTGTGATTTAAGTACCTGTTTACATGTGTGTAGGCACATGTCCTTGTGCATATTAGTATATAAAGACCAGAGGCAAAAATGTGATAGGGATCTTGCTCAATCATACTTCACATTAATGAAATTAATTATATCTATAATTATTCATTTTGTAGATGGGTATGTGTTACATTCCTGTACTAAACATGTGTGTCATAGAGTGGTGTTGAGATCAGAAGACAATTTGTGAGAGTTCATTCTGTCCTTCCAACGTACGAATCTTAGGATTGAAATCAGCTTGGAGGCAAGTGCCCTTACACATTAAGCCATCATGACAACCCTCTGTCTTACCTTTTGAGACAGTGTCTCCCATGGAACCTGGAGTCCACTGATTTGGATGCACTGACCAGCTGATGCACTCCACTGATTGGCCTGGGTCTTCCTCCCCCTCCAGCACTGAGGTTGCTGATCCAATCGATGTCCCTCATTGATGTGGGCGCAATCTCTGGTCCTTTTGCTTGTGCAGCAGACATTTCACTGATTGAGCCCCTTAACCCCAGCTTTAAACTATCTTAGTTTGAAGACTAGTTGAACACACCTTACACTCTATTGTGTAAATTGATGTAACACTAGCAAAGATAACAAAACAGGTTTCCAGAAATAAACATGGAAGCTTTCCGAATAGTGCAGAGTTCCAGAGATGGGCTGTTAGGGAAAGGCTTTTCATTGGCCTCATCTAGCTGTGACACTGTGACGCAAATCATGTCATCTCTATTCTAAACAGAACCAATGATATTCAGGAAAACTAGAAGCTCTGTGGTTTTGAGAAATCAAGAAACATGGAGATAAGGATGGTACAAATTAAGAAAGTGTATGCACTATTTTCCAACTCAGGAGAGTTCCTGGGACCACATTTGGGTCAACTTTAACAAGTGTGACTGTCTGGTTTCTTAGGTTGAGGATGCAGACACTCACTCTGACAGCATCAAAATGCCATGGCTGGAAGCCAGATAGTTGATGGTGAGGACAGAAACCTCAGAAAAGATGATACCAGAACTCTAAACTGGACCTCTGACATGTTCAAACACGGAGCCTGTACTCTGAAGCTCTATTAAAGCCTGCTGGAATAATTCATGATTGAGTCATCAGGGAGAGATCAAATTAGAATGTTCTATTTAATAAGGCAGGGAAGTATATATACATTTTCAACGATGTTCACCAAAAATAGTTTAAAATGAACCTATTTTTATACACATGAACTTTGTATCCAGTACAACTCATTTCCTTAATGTTCCAGATAGATAGTTGACATTTTATTGTACTTTGGTTATGTTCCAAATTTAATCCCAAGCCACCTGCCCCTCACTGGTCACAGAGCCATGCTCAGGAAACACAAAGCCATTATGCTAATACAAGACTAAGCTTAACACAATTAGGTAGGTAAACTTCCCATACCCTTCCCCCAAAATTACACACTGATACCTATGGTCTTTCAACCTGCTTCCAGCTCCCAGTCTTATATAATAGATGTTAGTGTCTGTGCTGACCAGATGAAAATATGATTTTAGCAGACCACTTAAGGTGATATCCTCCTTTGTTTTTTGTTTTTTTGCTTTTTTTCTTTTTTTTCTTGGATGTTTTCTTTATTTACATTTCAAATGTTTTCCCCTTTCCAGGTCTCCCCTTTGGAAATCCCCTGCCTCTATGAGGGTGGTTCCCCCCAACCCCATGCACCCACTACCATCTTCCAGCCCTGGCATTCCCCTGAACTAGGGCATCAAACACCCTCAGGCTCAAGGGCCTTTCCTCCCACTGATGTCTTTAAGGCCATCCTCTGCCATGTATGAGGCCGGAGGTATGGGTACCTCCATGTGTACTCTTTGGTTGGTGGTCCAGTCCCCAGGGGGTCCAGGGGATCTGGCCTGTTGACACTGTTGATCACTCCGTGGGGATGCAACAGCCCCTCCCCAGCTCCTTCAGTCCCTTCTCCAACTTCTTCATCAGGAACCCTGTTCTCAGTCCAATGGTTGGTCGCAACCACCTGCCTCCTTATTTGTCAGGCTCTGGCAGAGCCTCTCAGGAGACACCCATACCAGGATCCTGTCAGCAAGCACTTCGTCATCCACAATAGCATCTGAGTTTGGTGACTGTATATGGGATAGGTCCCCCAAGTCGGGCAGTCTCAGGATTACCTTTCCTTCAGTCCCTGGTCCACACTATGTCTCCATATTTTCTCTTGTGAGTATTTTGTTCTCCTTCTAAGAAGCACTGAAGCACACTTTGGTCTTTCTTTTTCTCAGGCTTCATATGGTCTGTGAAATGAACCTTGGGTATTCTGAACTTTCGGGTTAATATCAACTTATCATTGAATGCATACCATGTGTGTTCTTTTATGACTGAGTAACCTCACTCAGGATAATATTTTCAAGTTCCATCCATTTGCCTGTGAATTTCATGGAGTCATTGTTTTTAATAACTGAGTAGTATTTCATTGTGTAAATGTATCACATTTTCTATGTCTATTCTTCTGTTGAGGGTCATTTGGGTTGTTTCCAGCTTGGAGCTATTATAAATATGGTTGTTATGAACATAGTCGAGCCTGTGTTCTTATCACATGTTGGAGCATCTCTTGGATATATGCTGTGTCCTCAGGTAGTGCTATGGCCAATTTTCTGAGGAACTGCCAGACTGATTTCCAGAGTGGTTGTACCAGCTTGCAATCCCACCAGCAATGGAGAAGTGTTGCTCTTTCTCCACATCCATCTCCACAGCATCTGCTGTCACCTGAGTTTTTCATCTTAGCCATTCTGACTGGTATGAAGTGGAATCTCAGTGTTGTTTTGATTTGATTTCCCTGATGACTAGGGATGTTGAATATTTCTTTAGGTGCTTCTTGGCCACTCAAGTTTCCTCAGTTTAGAATTCTCTGTTTAGCTCTGTTTCCCATTTTTAATAGGGTTATTTGGTTCTCTGGAATCTAACTTCTTGAGTTATTCGTATATATTGAAAACTAACCGTCTATCGAGGGCTTGGTAAAGATCTTTTCCCAATCTGTTGATTGCCCTTTTGTTCTATTGACTGTGCTTTGCCTTATGAAAGCTTTGGAATTTTATGGGGTCCCATTTGTCAATTCTTGATCTTAAAGCATAAGCCATTGGTGTTCTGTTCAGGGAATTTTTTCCCTGTGCCCATTTGTCTTAGGCTTTTCTCCACTTTATTGTCTATTAAATTTAGTGTACCTGGTTTTATGTGGAGGTCCTTGATCCACTTGGACTTGAGCTTTGTATAAGGAGATGAGAATGGACCAATTTGCATTCTTCTACATGTTGACTGCCAGTTGAACCAGCACCATTTGTTGAAAATGCTGTCTTTTTTCCACTGGATGGTTTTAGCTCCTTTGTCAAAGATCAAGTGATGATAGGTGTGTGGGTGCACTTCTAGGTCTTCAACTCAATTCTATTGATCTACTTGACTGCCACTGTACCAATGTCATGCAGTTTTTATCACTATTTTTCTGTAGTAGAGCTTGAGGTTAGGGATGGTGATTCCCCAGAAGTTTTTTTTTTTTTTTTTTTTTTTTTATTGTTGAGACTAGTGGTGATATCCTCCTAATTCAACAGTCTTCATTTTCATAAGATTTGACTTATCTTTGAATGCTTTGAGGCAGATAATTAAAATAATTGAACTATTACTACTAAGAAGCATTGAAGTTTTGAACTGGAAGAGTGATAAAATGATAAGGTTCATTGGCAACAGAGCAAGAATGACCATGTGTGGCATTTTATGTTGTCTTTTTCATGAACATTAACAATGGAAAGATTAAAGTCTTCAGAACCAGAGAAAATGAGGTACATGATCTGATGTGCAAATGGTTAGTGTTTCAGCACATTGTCAATACTGGAAAAGAGTTAAAGGACAAAAAGCCTTAAAGATATCAAGGATAATTGCTAAATGACTAAGAACACACTCTCATCCAAGAGTAGCATGGGACCCTGGAGAAATGATCTCATGGAGAAAAACTTGCAAAACCATACCTAGAATATGACTTTCCATGTTCTACATTGGTAGACTCAAATATGTCAGTCAGGGCAAGGTTACAGTGACCAATAACTCTCCAATTCTTAAGTTAGACTAGCACGCGTGCTCTGTCTTATTACATGTCCATTACCAATTATGTGAACTCTGTTTCCCATTGACTACTCTACTCATTTCAGGATCTAAGGAACTAACAGCTGATGGTGAAGTTTAGAAACCAAGAGCCAAGAATGCTGGTACACAGCTTGTTTTCTCCTTTTCATTCTACCTGGAATCTCAGAAAAGGGAATAGTGACACTCACATTCCATTCTAGAAAATACCTCATAGGGAGTTTGTCTCCACTTTGATTCTAGATCTTATTGAGTTGAGAATCAATCTAAAACACCAAATTCACTGATTCCAGAGTTAATCTAAGGAGTTTATACAAGATATTACTCAAAAAGCTGTTCCCAATAAACCTGTACTGTTGGTTTAAGATACATGGTGTATGCAGGTAAGAGCTAATATGCATCCAAGTTGGGTTTTTTGTATTTAATAATTGTATGTGTATAGCAAGGTTGTTGTTAGTATTTTTTGTTGTTTTTGTTGGGGGGGGGGTTTGTTGTTGTTGTTTTTCCCAACAACATAAACCAATTTGGGTATCTTGTAGTTAAACTTTTCAGTCTACTCTGTTCTCCTGAGTAGTAAAATGAAGAGTCAATGGTATTTGCATCTATGTTTTCCATGTTGATTCATTTTCCACATACCTGACATCTGGATCCTCTGGCATACACAGTGCTGTTGGAAACTGGCCTCTAGCAATTCCGTGTGTGTGTGTGTGTGTGTGTGTGTGTGTGTGTGTGTGTGTGAGAGAGAGAGAGAGAGAGAGAGAGAGAGAGAGAGAGAGAGAGAGATTCATGAAGAAGCATACATATATGTGCACTTGTATGTATGCATATTTGGAGACCAGAAATCAGTATCTTCTTACTCAGTCGCTCTCCATTTTATTTTGAGAGGCAGAGTCTCTTATTGAGTTTCACACTGATTTAGCTAGACTGGCTGACAACAAGCACTAGGAATACACCTCTGAATTTTTCCCCTTAGTCTCTGCCCAGTACTATTGATTTCAGCCACAACCTGGCTTTTACTTCTCACTCTGAACAAGCTGTTTTTTAACCTCTCTGAATGTAACCACTCACCTAAGAATTGAAAAAAAATATATATATATAGGCACACATAGTTCATGGTAAATTACTATGCAAATATGACAGCCAATTCTAGTGGGAACTAAAAGCCCAAATGACTGACTTCTTAGGTATATTCCCACAAGGTATTCTTTGCTCTTTTTACTTACTTCAAAAACCTCTGCTCCATCCATTTCTGTATAACCACTCACCCCACCCCCAAAGAAACCCAATTCTGAGGTCATAAGTTACAACTCCATTAGGAAATATTTCTAGAAAACCATTCAAATGTTTCCATTTTTGTATTTCAGCCTCTATGTTCTTATGCTACAGAAAGCCATTTTCTCCTTTGATTGCTGTTTAAACTCTTTAAGAACTCGTCAAGTATTATTATGTCATACTCACCCAACTTGGGGATTTAATCTTCCACTCCATCCACTTCAGAACATATTCATTTTCTGGAGTATCTGGTGACATGATCCCAGTAGCAGACACAAGGATTTAAGCATTTAGGTTTTCTTGAGTAACTCTGATTTTCTTGAATCCTAAGGAATCTTTTAGAGGTAGGCCTATATAAAGGCAAACTTCAAATAAATTTCACAAAATGACACATGCTCTTTGCATTGTGCATTTCTGATTAAGAATCTATTCTAACAGTGCTTTATGTTAATGAGAGGATGAGCTTTCAATGGCAAATAAATTTGAAAAAGTGGAATTTTTAAAAGTCATTTTTTATAACAAGGGGAGGAGGACATTGAATGAGCTGTGGTGGGAAAGGAAGGGAATATTATCAATATAAGGTGCATTAAATTTTGAAAGAATTAATTAATATTTTTAAATTTAAAAACAAAAACTAAAACTTTTTTAAGTCCTTTTCATGTCATTTAAAAATTAAACGTCTAAACATCTACAGTGATAAAGGCAAGATATGTATTAGATAATTTCTAAATTAAAAATAATTTTCTAGTGTCCAACAGCCTTTATCAAATGGCTCAATAAAGTTCTCAGAAATAAAAAGCAAATTACTTGAATTATAGAAATGTCAAAATAGAGTATTGAGTATTTGAAAGTACACAAAACCCTTGAGGAGGTGCTCCAAACTTAGGAAACAGTGTAAGTAGCCACTGTTGCTGTGTGACAGAGAGCTTGGGCATGTCACCTGAATTGTCTACCTTTTTTCATCTCATATCTGTTTAATGTGAGGAAACCAAATCCTGTACACTGTTACCCAGGACTCAGACTCAAGAGATCTGAATTTTGGCAATTGAAGACAGTGGCAAGAGATTGAACAGAGGGAGAAAGAAACCAAGGCTCTTCTGCCTCTGCTTCAGGCTGCAACTTGGAAATTAATTCTCCTCTATGACCCCCACCTCATTGCCATCTTTCATTGCTTGACAGGTTTGATTTAGCTCCAGCCTCCATCAGATGACCCTTGTTCCACATACAGGTCAAAACCTACATCATCTATCTTTCTAAGCTACAAGAATGGTGCTGTGACAAACATATTGTCTTCTCTTTGCTTCTTACCAGTTCCATTTTCATGCATAATAATTACTTTGAATTACACCCATGCTGTTTAGAAGTCTCAAAGAGGTTCCTAATTAGGTTTTAGTTGATGACACAGCACACTGAATGTTGAAACAATGTAGATAACTTTTAGTGCCCCAGTAGAAATTATAAGGAACAAAACACTGCATGGTATGAAGCTAAATTATAGAAACTATTCCAGAAAGAAGATTCTATTAGAAGAAACAAGGAATAGAATATACACCTGGACTCAACCATCTTTTTCTTCTTCAGGGAGAAGCAACTTCTAATTGAGCAGTGAATATATCAACAGATCCTGAGGTGTTTCATACTGACAATGGGTGTGTTTAGTGGATCACTGTAAGGAGTTCCTTAACCCAATCTCCAGTGAGAGGGAAATGGATGTTACTAAAACTGCTTAGGAATACCATAAAAAATGAAGTCTGTCTCATTAATAAAACAAGTCTGAATCAGGTCAAGTCATCATGGAGATATTGGCTCCAATTTAATTGGGATCCCCATTACATATGAGACAGCATTCTGGGTTCTTTATCCTATAACCATGACTCTGAATAAAGAAGATTAAAAATGATTCTTTCCTTTGTGCTGTCAACAAAGTTATGAGTATTAACATTTAAGACCTAGACCATCCGTCTGTTTCTATAAAGTCAGGGTTTTTTTTTTTTTTGTGCAGAGAAATGAAATATAGACTTGTGCATATATTTCTTACTAAAAATAACACCTATAAAAGTCAAATCTTGTAGAAAATTAATCCAAATCTTTTAAAGATATTGTAAGTGAAAATGTGTCTTTCCAAAGCTAGTTCATAAATAAAACTTATTCTGAAATCTTTGTGTTTCTTTTTTAAAGAAAAAAATATCGCTGAATACACTGAACATACAGGATATAGGACTTGAATGATTTGAACTGGATTTAACCAGAAAGCATCATTCCTACAGTCTAACTTTTCTGGTACCAGACTTAGTATCTTAATACTAAGACTGTCCAAATCACATGTAGTCTATCTACTTGTGACACTTAAGAATGACAAAAATAACCAGAATGACAAGAAATTGATAAACGTATAAGTGGCACACACATGTTGGTCATAACCATCGGCTCTTTACTTGGACTTGAGACCCACTCAACAAGAAGGAACTCATGCATGATACTGGAAACCTAGTAGCAAGTATGGTTATAAAAGAACCTACTTCTGACCCCTTAATAGATGAGCATAATTCCTTACTATCTTCTAAATCTTACTCATATATCTATGGGTCAGTAAGGCTAACATCCCTCATTGGAGAAGCCCGTCTTTACAACATACCGAGGCCATCAGATAAAGCCACAAGTGTATATCGTGCAAATATCAACAGAGTATGGAGAGTCTAATGAACATAACTAATTCTTGTCTCCTGCATTTATGGCTTGGGGAATATAGTGGAAGAGGGGGTGGAAAGACTGTAAGAGACAGAATATAAATGTTGTGAAGCATCCTCTGCATAAATATGAACAATGACAATATAAGAAGACATGTTCAAATGAAAGAGGGAAATTTTCATGGGGTTATAGGCCTAGACAAAGAACCACAGGCAACTAATTGTTGTAAAGAGAAAAGGGAAATTATTTTTTCCCAGGGATGAGCCTGTATTTGTTTAACCAATTTCAAGTAGTTATCACTGAAATCACATACACAGAAACAACAACAATGAACTCAAAAGGTTGTATTTATACCTTTGTGCATACTAATACACACACATACACATATAACCTCATTGAAGGAAAAGAGGTTATAAAATTAAGGTTGGGTGGGAGACATGGAAGGAATTGGAGGGAGGAGATTTGAGAGGGGCTAGAGAGATTAAGGAGAAAGAAAGTGATGTAACTACATTTTAATTAAAAGTGCATGAAAAATAAACATAACATAAAAGTTTTTCTGAGGCACAGTGACTTTAAGAAATACAAACAAAGCCACTGAGGGTTTGTTATGTGACAAACCATTCCAGAACTTTCAATGTTCTTCCATGTTATTTTTTTTAACACACCAAATGGAGAAAATTACATGGAATACTTCCCAGATTTATTTGATCACAAAATCTTGTATATACTAAATATCTTGAAAGAAAAATGTTCTGTTGAACACCAGATTGGCACACTTACTCTAAAGAACTTGAGAAAAACTTAAACTGTAGTTAAAAAAAAATCTGTGTCAGAATATGCTGATTGAATTTAATACTATTCATATGGAAATTGATACATGCTTTATGTCTTGCTGTTAATTACATTTATTATTTACCCTTTAAAAGAATTAAGCACTTCTTGTCAGTGCATAGCTCTAGATAAAAATAGTATTTGTTGAAGTGTAAACTTTACCAGGTCACGCAGTTGGTATAAAATGGTAGGGTTTGAAACCAGCTAACTTTGTGAGCTTACACTGTTAATTCAGTCTTCATAAACATTGGGATAGAATGGTGGGCTTTAAAACTACCTAGGTTGTGAGCTCAGTTTATTAATTTAATCTCTATAAGCCTTCACTGGCATGGTATGTAGTGAATTATGAAACTAGTCGTTAAGAGATTTTCAATGGATAACATCTAGTATCATTTGTGAACTTCAGAAGACCTAATCATTTTCTCTGAAAATAGTCTGACAAATCCTAAACTTTGATATAACCATAATCTCTATTAAAGACCACAATTTGAAGAGCTCTTCTCTTCAGCCTAAATCAAAGGGAAGATAGATTATGACTTAACTTCCTAATAACAATTCAAATACTATCTTGTATTTTGTCTGGACAAATTTTTATGTCCTAAGGAGCTGAGGACTTACTTCTCTACATTTCTCTCTATCACCTCTGCAATTTCAGTTTGCTCTACTGGTTACACACCCATCACAGTAGAGATGTTCAACATGAGTGACCAAGCTTCAAGAGCTATGCTATAATTTATGTGCTTGTAGAGCCTGAGAGTTTATATGTCAAAGCTTAATCACCAGTCTGTTAATATTAAGAGATATGGCCATTTGGTTGTGAGGAAAGACCCCCACATGAACAGGACCAGTAGTTCCATAAAAGAGGCCCCAGAGAATTGCCTTGTCCTTTCCACCATGTGACGAAGGTACCATTTAGGAGCCAGGAAGCATGTCCTCACCAGAACCTTGAACTTGGACTTCCAAATATTTAGAACCAGTAGAAGATACTTTTGCTGTTTAAAACAAACCCAGTTTGTGGGTGTTTTGTTGTTATCGTTGTTGTTGTTGTTGGGTCCAAATACAGTAAAATAGAGTTCTCAGAACCATAAAAATTTGTAAAATATTTTCTTTTTATGTGAGCTCTTTGAGTCAAAACTTTTTCTAGGGAGACTCAACATACATTTCCTTACCCCAGATAGGGAGTTTTTGATAGGCCAAAGTATAGATAGATGTCACTAAAGTCCAGCTTGACAAACCAATGAGTTTTATTAGTTATGTATAGGAAGATGGGTAAGGGGCTGCTTACAGAGGCAGAAGTTTCTCAAAAATAGCTACATCAGCAAAGCCCAGCCTTTGGGTAACAACTGACAAAAGCTGGAAATCTGGAGCTCAGTGGACAGGCAGCTCAACAGGTTCAAGAATATCCTTACTATGCATTTCAGTTTGTCCAAACCGCTTCCAGAAAGCTGAGGTTTCACACTGTTTTGACAATATGCACAAAAAGGAAGGTACAAATTAATGTTTAAATTTAAAACAGCTCTCTAAATTATCAGTATCCTAATGTGAAGGAGAGGGAAGGCGACAGAGCAGAGGGAAAAGAGAAAAAAGGAAAAGCAACAGGAGGTGGGAAGAAGCACCTCTAAGAGAGGAAAAGAAAAGTCAGTGTTTTGAATTCTTTGGACACTTTATGAAAAAATATGTAAATATAAGGAAAATTTGCTACTAGTGTGTTATAAAAATATATTGACAACAAAGAAGAACCATCACTGGCACAAGATAAGATGTATCAATTGTTAGCCATCTTATTAGAATATTTTTTTAAAAGTTCTATGGAATTATCTAATGTCTCTGACAATATGTACTGCTATTGGTCCTTGATGCAGAGGATTCCTGCAAAAGCTAGTTCCATAATTCACTATTAACCCTTATTCTAGATCCACATTCTACATAGAACTGAATACAAATTAAACATTATTTGTGACTTAATTGTTTAAAATGTAGTTGATTATCATAATTAATATGATCTGGTACTTAGAGTTGAAGATGATCATAAATAGCCTTTGAGGTGTTACTACTATTGACAAGTTTACACAGGAAGACCTCAAACTATGAAAAGTTTAAGTAGTTTATCACAGATAATAGAGCTAGGAAGTAGCCAGACCAGGATTCATTCCCAGCTATATTTAATGACATCTTCAGCTGTATACTTTTGAAGGTGTCATTTGAAAGTTTTTCATACATTTCTCAATTTTCACAGTTCCATCTCTTTCCATGTTGGTTTTCCATCACCTTTCCTATACAACATTCTTCCCAAGCCTGTAGTAGACTAAATTCCAACTATGTCCAGAATTTTCATCTGGCTACAAGGAAATTGTCATCTCAGTTTATGAACAAAGACGACAAAAGAAGAATCTTTGTTTCCATGTCTCTTGTTGGCCAATGCTTGAATCCCATTTATCCACATGTTGGATATCTCATGCCTGAATGTGGGCACCATGTTCTTTCTTGGAGCAGCAGCAGCAGCATCCAGGCATGCAGGGTAGCTCCATTGCTGTTTTTGTTTGTTTTGCATATATATGTATGTATATATATATATATATATATATATATATATATATATATATATATGAATGATATTTTCTTTATTTACATTTCAAATATTATCCCCTTTCCTAGTTTCCCCTCTGAAAACCCCCTATCCCATACCCTTTCCCCCTGATCACCAACCCACCCACTACCATTTCCCTGTCCTGGCATTCCCCTACACTGGGGCATAGAACCTTCACAGGACCAAGGGCCTCTCCTCCCATTGATGTCCAACAAGGCTATCCTCTGCTACATATGCAGCTGAAGCCATGGGTCCTTCCATGTGTACTCTTTGGTTAGTGGTTTGGTCTCTGGGAGATATGAGGGTACTGGTTGATTCATGTTGTTGTTCCTCCTACATGGCTGCAAACCCCTTCATCTCCTATGGTCCTCTCTCTAGTTCCTCCACTGGGGATCTTGTGCCCTGTCCAATGGTTGTACTACTCAGCTATTAAAAACAATTAATTCGTGAAATTCTTAAGCAAATGAATGGAACTAGAAAATAACATCCTGAGTGAGGTAACTCAATCACCAAAGAACACACATGGTATATACTCACTGAAAGTGGATATTAGCCCAGACGTTTGGAATACCCAAGATACGATTCACAGACCATATGAAGCTCAGGAAGAAGGAAGACCAAAGTATGAATACTTCAGTCCTTTTTAAAAGGAAGAACAAAATACCCATGGGAGAAGATACAGAGAGAAAGTCTGGAGCAGAGACTGAAGGAAAGGCCACCCAGAGACTGCCCCACAAGGCAAACCATCCCATATAAAGTTACCAAATCCAAACACTATGGTAGATGCCAACAAATGCTTGCTGACAGGAACCTGATATAGCTGTTTGCTAAGAGGTTCTGCCAGTGCCTGACAAATACAGAGGTGGATTCTCTCAGCCAACTCCGTTGCTTTTTTGGCATCTATTATTTGAGTAACAAAGGCTACAAGCTTCCATATAACTTTTTTAAAATCCCTGCCCATTATTTATGCTCATCTCTGAATTTCAATCTCCTACATCCCTCTCTGCTTAAACTTCTGTATGCACAGTAGTCCTGTATGCAGGACTTAATTTTTTGGCTTCCAAGGGTGTTTCATGTTAAACAGAACTAAAGAGTCATAGCTAGGATTCACATATGAGAAAAAAAACATGAGGTTATTCTGGTGTCCTTCTGGTACTTACCTACTTTATTCAATGTATTTTCTAATTCCATACCTTTACATGCAAATTTTATTCTTTACAGACATATAAAATATCATTGTTTACATGAGCCACATTTTTACTCTTCATTCATCAGTTGGTGAACATCTACACCACTTCCATTTCCTAGCTATTGTGAATAGCACACCAATGAACGTGGATATATGAGTAACCACATGAGAGGATATTGAACTCTACATACTTAAGAATTGTATAATTGAGTCATATGGTAGTGTTACTTGTTGGGGCAGAAGAACTCATAAGACCTAGAAACATGATGAAATAGAGATACTCTTCATCACCTTGCCCCACGAGACATTACATACCCTTTTCATTTTGTATTTGAAATGCTAATTCCTAGTGCACGTGAGCCACACTATAGACAATAGCCACATGCAGTACTTTGCATGTTAGTACTGTGTTAGGCAATAGAAGGTTTCTACATCATCCCCTCTAGGAAACATATACTTTGGTACTGATACCGAATTTTCATGGCCACAAAGGTTAACCTGGTAATGACTTACCCCTTTCTGGATCTCAGGTTCTCTGCATGGAAAATAAGAGTGTTTCATGGTATCCCCATGGTTTCAAGATGACTGGATCTACTGTGACTACCACTTAAGTCTTTTCTGTTAAAGCTCTCCATAAAGCCTCATTCTGACTTTCCTGGAAATCTTCAAAGAACAAGTTGCACTATATCCTCCAAATACAGATATTTGGTGACAAATTGTATCAAAAGTAATAGCTCTGTGTCACACAGCTGTAAGTTCACAGAAAGAGAGCTTAGTCTAGAAGCTACCTGGAGAAGATTCTATGATGGTGGAGTACATATGGGTATGATATGGTGGAGTACATATGGGTATGATATGGTGGAGTACATATGGGTATGATATGGGTATGATATGGTGGAGTACATATGGGTATTATCCCTGCTTCCTGATGTGGCTCCTAAAACTCTCAGGAATCTCTGGAGTAAGGTCCCCCCTCCCCTCCCCTATGATTTTATTGCTTTTAGGTTTGGGTTTTCTCTGTAAATCTTTTTTCAGGTGTGTGTGTGTGCGTGTGCGTGTGCGTGTGCGTGTGCGTGTGCGTGTGCGTGTGTGTGTGTTATCGTGTGTATGGCCTTGTGGAGGTTAGAAGACAACTTTCAGAATTGGTTCTTTGCTTTCACTGTGGAAGCCCAAACTAAACTCAAGTCTTCAGACTTAGGTAGAAAGCACTTTTACCACCTAAGCTATCTCACAGACTGCTTTATGTCAGAGAGAATGTAGTTAGCTTGGATTGTGTCTAGATAGCTTCAGACTCTCAGACTCTCCCCACTTGCTTTAGGAGAGAGAAAAGAAGCTGAAGGTCAAGGTGACCTCCCACTGGAGGTTTAACTAGTTTGGGCTCTATAATGAAGGTACAATAAAATACTAAAAGGGATGAATTTTAGGGATTCAGTGTTTGTGCTTGCCAGGAGCATGGAAAACCCTTTCCACAAGGACTGGAGTTTCTATGTTCATAACAGTCTCAGACCTTGCTATATGTGGCTTTTTTTGCATGACTGTCCATCTCTGTCTCTCATTATAACTTTCAGAACAAATCAGTAAACAATGCTATCTCCAAGTCCTCTTCGGTTGCTCTTGCAAAATACCATATTCAAAAAAAAAAAAAAAAGATGCAATGGGAACCTTTGGTTTTATCTTCATTTGTAACTAGACTCTGAAATAGAGAGAAATCATGGAGGAGGGGGACATGATTCTTCAAACTGTGAAAGCAAAGGCCATGTTGGGAGTGAATGTAAATGGTTGTCATCAAGATTGTGTCCTCTAAAAAATGCAATTTATCTTTGAAAAGAAAGCCCAACCAATCTTGAGTTGTCATTGTTGAGTGACTATAGAAGAGTAGAGAGCAGGAAGAAATACTATGGTTTGTCCCTATGCCTTATACCATTAAAATAAAGTCTTTAATGATGAAAAGAAAAAGGATAGATAATAAGCATCAAAAAAAAAAAAAAAAAAAAAAAAAAAAAACTCCAGGCAGGGCAAGTGATTGACACAAATGCCCACTTTCCAAAAAATGCCAAATAATTGAGTTTCAAGAAAGCTCAAGATAGGAAGGGTTCAGAGAGGTGACATGGAGAGTTAATGAATTAGTGCTAAGGATCTTGGAAAATGTTAAAGAATACTGGGCTCTAAAAGTTGGGATGGAGATTGGTGGCTGGATTATTATGGCTACAATAAGGAATGAATAAGAGTAATCTAGGTTAAGAGAAAGGATGAATAAGCATAAATCAGAGACAGAGTCCAAAGTTTAAAGTAACTTGCTGCTATTGAGAGAAAGCAATGAAACATGATGACATTCTAAGTTTTGGCTTGGTTAGCTGGTGTATAATGATGATGTTCTTTAAAACATGGCAAAGAATCAGATCTATGCACAACTTTTTAAAGAATAGTTTTAAGCGTTCTGAAAACTACCAATATGTTTTTGGTATACTTGGTAACACTTCACGCAGATGAACTAGATGTTTCTTGGCAAGAGTCATGCATGTTTATCTCCTATTCACTGCCCAGGGGAAAAAAGTAGATCAAATGATAAGAAACTTCATAATTTTAAATTACATTTTATTTCCCATGAAGACCTTGAATAACACAAGAATTAAGATAAAGTGTTGCAGTAGTGAGTTCTCTAAGCCATCTTAGAGTATATTCTACAGGAGTAATTGAACCTCACAGTGTATGAGTTCCAAAGGATCAGGGATTTTCCTCATATCTCTTAGGCAGGTGAAAAGAGGATCACTGTCTATATGAAACACAAGTATCTTAGCTACTTTCTCTGTTGCTATAACTCCTTCTTATCTGCAGGAACACACAACTAAAAGGAGAAAGGGTTTATTTAGGCTTCCAGCTCCAGAGGGATACAGTCTGCCATGGTGTGATGCCATAGAACCTGGCAGGGAAGACCTGTTAGCAGGAGCAGAAGACTGTCAAGTCACATGGCAACCACACTCAGGAAGCAGAACATCAATAGCAAGAGGTAGTAAGAGAGCTCTATGTTCCAGGAACGCCAGGGCCAAGAAGTGGGAGTGGGTGGGTAGTGGAGTGAGGGGAGGGGTCTGGGGAACTTTTGGGATAGCATTTGAAATCTAAATGGAGAAAATACCTAATTTAAAAAAAATGAAGAAAAGAAACCATCACCTTTCTCATGTGGAATAAGAAGTAAGATAAACTCAATTAATATCAGGCAGAATAAACCAGATTCAAACAGAGAGAGAGAGAGAGAGAGAGAGAGAGAGAGAGCTCTAAAGCTTCAATGTAACCTCTCACACACAGGGATCTACTTCTTACAATAACGTTCCACCTCCTAAAAATCCCACAACTTTTTCAAGCTGCCACAAGCTGTGGAGCAAGCACTCCAACAAATGAATGCTTTGGGGTACATTTCACAATTAAACCATAATAGAAAAAAGTTTCCCTCTGGGTTCAAGAAAGGTCAAGGGTAAGCTTGTAGAACATTCTGACAACATTCAGCTATTTATATCAGCATGTGGTATAATAATCTGCCTTATATGAATTTTACCGATATGGCTACTTCCAATCTTTATTGAAAGACAATGATTAGAAAAATAAACTTAAGTACATAAGACTGAAAATTTCAAAACAATTGCTCAGTAATATAGCAGAGATAAAGACAGAATGTTCAACAGAAAGATAAATAAACACATAAATCCAGCCAATGACAGGACAAGAAAGGTTCCTTCTCACTCAAATTATGAAACAAGTCAGTATCCCTTAAGGGACGTTAGTGGCTAAAATAACTGTTAGGGGACATAAAAGAATATCCCAGGCTGATTTTTATAGACATAATATTAGTCAGCCGATTGTCATTCTCGGAAAATAGCCAATCTAGGAAAGATAATCAATTCCTTAACTTGGGCATTTCATTACATTGAATCCTCTAATGTGGTTGTCTTACATTCACCAGAATCAGTAGACTTTTTGTCAACATTAAAATGAAAACATGCACAACTGGGCATGCCATTTATTTGAGAAAATAGATGCCAAGTAAAAAATCTATGCTCTAATGAAAACGTGTAGCTATTTTTAAAACATTTATTGACAGTGATTTCCTCTTGACAGCTGTTCACATACACTAATTTTTATTCTTTACATAGATTTTGTGCTCTTGGACCAATTGAAATCTTGCAGTTAACAGGACTTCAAGCAAGTCACTGCTCTCAAGTGTTTTCAATTGTGTTCAGTTCAATCTTGAGTGTAGCTGCTTAGGGGCAATATGTTTGTCTTCCAATTTTTGTGTTCTGAAAACACATTGTTGTGGTTTGTAAGCATTCTAAGAGCCTTCTAAATTTAACAAACATTTTCATTCCCTTTACCAAGCCCACCCACCAGAGAAGATAAAACTTTGATTTCATCCATACGCACTCATCTGGTTAATATAAAACCCCTCTGCTTCTACAAAGCCTATTGAGCACTAAAGCTGAAGAAAGAAATGCTCAGAAAATATGCAAGCCCTGAGCCTGAGAAGGGGAAAGAATACAACTCAAACCAAGTGGTAGATTTAAACAGCTTAAACTCTCTCACTTTATCAATGTCAGATATCCTTTCATTTCCCTGAAAGCACCTGCATGAATTCATAATTGGCTGAAGCGAGCTTGCTGTTTATATGAGGACTTCCATAGTTCATGGCTAAGTGGGACATTGACCCTAAGAATTCTATCTTTTCTCCAAGTTGATAGTTTTTTGGGTAGTCATGTGAGCATAAATCTAAAAACTATTAATAGGCTATAAGTGGGGGCTGGGTCGATGAAGTGGTTTGGTACATTACTGCCTGAGTAGAGGGATGAACCTTGATTTACGAAATCTACAAAAAGAACTTGGTACTAGATGATGGCTAAGGAGACAGAAGACATTGTGATCCCCTTCATGCAAGCCAAATCTGAGTGGTAATATTTCTCTTTTTTTCTACAGAAGGAAAATGCTGAGAGGAATAAGAAAGGATGATTTAAAATGAGGCAAAAATATTTAACTGCAGGAATTTCCTTGGTTTTATGTCCTATCTTAAAAGCTCAAGCAATTTTTACTCTCTATGTGGTATTACCCAAATATTTAGCTTAGAACTTTAGACACCCTCTTGCCAAGTAGTTTGAAAAACATCGCAGTTTGACATTTTCTGTGATTATATTAAACCAAGAAACATTTAGAAAAGACCTTCCAGAGTAGCTTATAACCACAATGGATTTTTATATCTCTATGTTTATGAATAGTATATGTAATTTAAAATGCATACCATTTAATTATCAACAAAGAGATTCATTTGATGTTTAATTAGGATAATGTTAATGGTTTAATATATTGAATTCTCAACTGATAAAAAACATATGAGACAAAGTAAGTAAACATACTACTTGAAAATTATATTATTTTAACACAGTATGAAACTAGTTGTACAAAATAAGTCTGAGAAACTATTGGCATCCTATAATAACTACAGTGTGTAAAATAATAAGCTCCATTACTCTTAAGTCATTGGAAATAATTTATACTCATAAGTACTGAGTTCTAATCTGGGACCTTCAGTGCTAAGTTCTCATGCTGCATTCTAGGATAAGTACTGAACAAGTGAATTATATATCTCTTGATGGATAGATTATGCTTTATCAGTGTAAACTCAAATTTTTGGCTGAACTAGATTTTATATATATATATATATATATATATATATATATATATATATATATATATATCACAAAAAGTAAATATGTATTTTTATGAGTCTGCAAAACATCAAAGAACCTAACTACAGTGACTCATTAGAGGTAATGGGTAATGTTTTCCAGGAAGCAAAAAACAAGATTACTTTGGCTGCCAAATGGTTGTGGTGCATGCTTTTAATCCCAGCACTCAGGAGGAAAGGGACGGTGGACTGAGTTTGAGATCAGCCTGATCGACAGAGCAAATTCCAGGAGAGCCAGGGCTACACAAGGAAACCCTGTCTCGAACGAAGATTACTTGAGATGCATTCCAGATCAATACCTTAAGAGTGGGTGATGTAAAATGAATGGAGCAGAGGGAGAAGTAGATGAGTAGATGTTAAAGAAGTCACAATAGGGGTGCAGTTGATCCCAAGAGCTCTGCTTTAGGAATAGTCTTGCAAAATGGTCTAGGAACTGAGGTTGGAATTTTATAATTCCATATTTACCAGTCACTGAATATAGGTTATCCAAGGAACAGGAATAATACTTTGGATGAGACATCAGACTTTAAGATGAGGTCATCTAGGTTCCCAATAGGTCTCAACACAAACTGTTTAGTCAACTGCCTTCAACATCTGGATGCATTTAATCCTGAATTTGGTGGATTGGGAAGAGTGAACACCATGCTAGCCTACCCAACTCAGTGACTCTGTTCCCGGGACTATACACAAACCTACTCTCCCTATCTCATAAAGCAGACAAACATTACTAACCCTATCTTAGCTCAGGGTTTGACATCAAAGAAGTATCAAGTGAGAGTTTGCTTGTGGCACCCATACCCATAAACAAACGTTAGGATCCCCCCACCAAGATCAAAGCACAAGAAATCCTGGATCTCAAAATTCTGAAGACCAGAGTCAAGTTCCATCGGAATCAGCAAAATGAATCCAAAAAAAAAAAAAAAAATAGTTGCTAGATCATGTCAGAAATGTCTGTGTATATTAAAGAAGGAATGTCCCTAAAATGTAACTAAATTGTGTTGCAATTCGGACAGACCTGAAGGCCAGGTCACTGTTTTCATTGATAATAATCAGTGTTGTGCATGATAGGAATAAGTCAGTATACAATCATCATTATGGCTTTTTGAGTACTTTTAATTCATTTACTATAAACTATAATATGTGTCTATTATATATCAGGCACAATGATAAATATAAGTAACACATAATTTTATTCATAGTTCAGTGAAGAGACCAGCACTAACTAACAATTATGAAAAAAAAAAAAAAACAAGATAAGAATTTTGTTCAAAAACCATAGGAGCCGTTTCCAGGATAGAATTACAGTTGTGTAATTTAAACAGTTGAAGTATCACCAACATATTTATATGTATAGTTCTCTTTTAGTAGGGAATATTGTCATGGGATAAGAATGCAATTATTTTCAGCAACTATGGCCCTCTCAGCAGGGGCTGCTCATAACTGAGAAAAACAAAGATTTTAGGAAGTTCTCACCATTGAGAACCTTCCTTCTCTGTCATTTGCGAGACCACCGTCCACTTTATAACTTCCCTTCCTCCTCTTTGTGTGCCAGGATATGTGAGTAAAACATTCTTTAAAAGAGAACACAAAAGAAAATTAGACAAAAATATGACTAAACATGCTTGTTAGAACAGTTCAAATTGATGCAGCTAAAGTGTACACACATTCCTTAGCATCCAAGCTGTAAATGAAGGCTTTGCTGACTTCCTTCTCATTCCCAACTGCCACTCTGAAGACATTTTCTTTGTTAATCGTCTGCTAATTAATAGAATTAGAACTCTTGTGTGTCACACAGCATTGTGACAACTGCGTCTAATTAATCAAGATTGTTCCTTCTTTCCCTTATTGCCTTACCCTTCCCCCAACCTTCGTTAATTTTGGCAAAAGCAGTACATTTGTAAACAAGGAATGCACACTGCTCAAAATGTGCTCAGCCTAGTGTAAACGTCAGGCATATAGACAGGTGATTATAATACCCTATATATTTAATACTGAATGTGATGGGTAATCTTGACTAGTCAGATTAGTGGGATTTAGAATCACCATATCTCTGAACATAACTGTGAGGAAACTTAAGGGCGAATTACATGCAGTGGGAAGAATTTCTGTGAATGTATAGCACCATTCCATGGGCTGGAATTCCAAATTTAAGTAAAAATGGTAAAAGTAAGCAAAACCCCAGGACTGATCTCTGTGTGCTTCCTGCCTTTTAATACAATGTGAGCAGTCATGTCACACTCTCACTGTAACAGCTAGAGCTACTCTCACCAACATCCCTTCCCCACAATGATGGATAGCACTTTCAAATCATCCACCAAAACAAACCCTTCTTTCTATTATTTGATTTTGTTAGGTATTTCATCATACCAATAAGAAAATAAATCAATGATATGCATATTCCTACACATATATGCATAGATATATACATATATGTAACAAATGTATGGATGAAAAGGAGCTACATTATTTGGGAGAGAAAGTGTAGCTGTCTCTTGTGAGACTATGCCGGGGCCTAGCAAACACAGAAGTGGATGCTCACAGTCAGCTAATGGATGGATCACAGGGCTCCCAATGGAGGAGCTAGAGAAAGTACCCAAGGAGCTAAAGGGATCTGCAACCCTATAGGTGGAACAACATTATGAACTAACCAGTACCCCGGAGCTCTTGACTCTAGCTGCATATGTATCAAAAGATGGTCTAGTCGGCCATCACTGGAAAGAGAGGCCCATTGGACATGCAAACTTTATATGCCCCAGTACAGGGGAACGCCAGGGCCAAAAAGGGGGAGTGGATGGGTAGGGGAGTGGGGGTGGGTGGGTATGGGGGACTTTTGGTATAGCATTGGAAATGTAAATGAGCTAAATACCTAATAAAAAATGGAAAAAAAAAGATACTATCTATAAGGCAGAGGATGATATGTAGTAACCAACCTTCAAGATGACCCCCAGTGATCCCCATATCTGAGTTTACACACTTTTGTTTGGTCTTATCCCATAGTGTGGGAGGGCAGACCAGACTGACCAACATAGTATAATACAAGTAATGCTGTGTGTTTGCACTGTCTGTAGCATTAAATCAATGAAAGCTTCTGCCTTCATCTTTGGGATCACTTGTTCTGAAAAAAGCCAGTTCCTATATTATGAAAACTCTTAGAAATACTGAGTAAAGACCCAAATGGACAGGGTTCCTGAAAACAGTTATCAATGATTGGAAAGTCCTGACACCGGATCCTTTAAACATCTAAAATCTCAGTTAAGTGACCCCCACCTGGTACTTAACACCTAGTGTTGAAAGACTTTAAGTCAGAACAGTCCAACTGAGCCACTTGAAAATTCCTGTTTCATAAACACTTGAACAGGTCATTAATTATTTCTTTTTACTACTGATGGTGGTGACAATTTTTAATGCACTTTCCCTTGTTTCAAAGCCCAGTTTGCATTTTGACTTATATACCACATTTTATTTATCCATTTCTCCAGCAACTAATATTTAGATTAGTCTACATCTTAAGAACTTTATTTGAATAATGCTAAAAACAGTATTGATATAAAATATCTCCAATTCTTTTTTACATTCATTCAGAAGTAGGATTGACAGTTCACATGGAAACTCTATTTTCAATTGTCTAAGGACCTTTCATGCTGGGATTTACAGTAGCTGTACCACTTTATATTTCAATTTAAAAATACACACAAGTTTTTAATCTCCGTCACATCTTTGCCAATTCCTGTTGTTTCCCAATTTGTATTTTGGTGTCGTTTTTTTTGTTTGTTTGTTTGTTTTTATAGTGTCCACTGCAGTGCTTATAAAGAATATTTATCTCACTGTGCTTCATTTGTATTTCCAAGTGATTAATAATGTTGAAGATTTTTAGTAGCTTATTTGCCCCTTGTAGGTAATTTCTAGAGAAATATCTATTAAAACATTTCTCCTGTATTTTTCTAATTTTCATACCCTGACAGTCTCATACATTTATAAAGTTCAGTCATCCCCATTCCCCTCCTCCGTCCACATATACTCCAACTGGCACCTTTCTTCTCGATAGGTCTCCATCCTACTTTAATGTCTTCTTTTTGTGTGAGGACAACTGAGTTCAGTTAGTTTACTTGCCATAGTATGATAGAAAGCCTAGACAACAGAATGGACCATGCTATATAAATAGAGTTTTATGGTTTGAAGACCAGGTAGAAAAGCTGATAACTTAATGTCAATGATTAATTTTTAAAAGACAGTGAAAAGAACATGAAATATCATTGTGATATTACAAGAAGGCAGAGTGCATGAGTTATGGGCATACAAGAAGAATTTAATTAATGTTTGTAGAGGAATTTTAATCCAGCAACATGGCTTCTCTGGCAGGGGATCATATCCAAAGACCTTTTATATATATGGCCTATATGATCTGGTCCAAATGCAGACATGGTCTGGATTACAGTATGATCTGACTGGAATACAATGAAGGTAAGATTAGTTTGTGGAAGGAAGAATCCATGTTTGAATGTGATGTCTAATTGAGGGACAGATAAAGTGATGAATCAGAGAAACATTTGACAGAATGAGTCAGAGATAGGTTATGCTCAACTCTAATAAAAACAGGATAAGAAAAAGAGTCTTAAGAGCAGTGCAGGGAAAGAAAACAGGGTAGATACAGGTGGTGGTGGTGGTGGTGGTGGTTGTGTGTATGTATGACAGTTTTACCAGGACAGTCTTCCAGGAAGAGGTTACAGAGAGAGCAAACTAGACACAGATGTGTCAGTGAATGAGAAGAAGCAGGAAGATTAGAGCATATTGCCAAAGTTAGTATGAGGTCAAGTAGAACAATGCAGTCAGAAGCCAAGAGAAGCCAGATTGAATCAGGCAGATTCAATCAGGCAGATTGGAAGATTAGATTGTGTGGAGGCTAGAAACTTTCTGGCTGAAGCCTAGGGATAGTTACAGTAAAGAAGAAAACACTTTGAACTAAGCTGTATATTAACACAGCTTGGGTTACACACATACTCATGTTAGATCATCATGTGAGGAAATAAAAACATCATTTACACACGTTAAAATAATAATGTTTTCAATTAGAATGATAGGAGAAAATTCCCCAAATCTAGGAAAACATGCAACAATATATTTCAAGCTCTCAAAATAATAACTGACAATTAAAATTGCTATATCTAGCAAAGATACATTTAAAATTTTATAGACTAATAAGTATAGCTCAAAACACACACAAACTGAGACAGCTCATGACTATGAGCTAGTACTATAAAAATAATTAAATGAGAAATATACAGAAGAAGAAGAAAGGTGAGCACAGAAAGGAATAATTTTTACTCGAGGAATAGATGAGCTAAGGTAATCTGGGAAGAAATCTACCATGTTTATTACAATAAATCAGCACTTTTCTAACATGAGTGGGGAGAAATAAAAGAAAGAGTAAGAATCCAAACAAACAAACAACCCCCCCAAAAAAATCCAAGCAAAATCATGGAATTAGCAAATACCTTTCAATAATAATCTTGTATATAGGCTCAAGTAAGCAAAAAACAGACACAGAGAAGCTAACTGGATTATCAGATAAGAGCTCTTTTTGTCTCCAAAACAGACAAACTTTAGTGGGGAAAAAAACCCTACCATCTATGAATCAATGAGTCAAAGAATGAAAGTGAGTCTATCAGGAACAGGAAAATTAAACAAGCTAGCATAGCTATTCTGGCATTTAGTAGACTTCAAATTTATTCAGAACAGATTTTTACAGACTACTATATGTTAAAGAAGAGAAGAGAAGAGAAGAGAAGAGAAGAGAAGAGAAGAGAAGAGAAGAGAAGAGAAGAGAAGAGAGTAAAAGAAACACTTCACCAAGAAGAAATAACCATTCTATGTGCTGTGGACTAAATGGTGAGGCTGCTAATTTCATGAAACACTTCAAGAAGCAAATGGTTCATGGCACACTGATAATGGGTTATCTCAGTAGCTCATTCTCATATCCAGGTAAGTCTTGCAAATTAAATATTAACAAAGAAAATTTACATAGTGCAAGTGGAATTTATAGGTAGCATGATAATATTATGGCCAAGTACTACAAAATATATATGTTATTCTTAGAAATGAATATATTCTTAGAAACCCATGGGACTTTTGAAAAATAGTTCACATTCTAGATCATGAATAAAGTCTTAAAAATTCAAGAGTTGGATTCATTTCTGTTAGTTTATTATGTCATTATAAAATAAAGCTAGAAATCAGTAGCAATAAAAACTATTGAATCTACGCAATAATGTGAAATAAATTCATGAGTGAATGACCATGAGTCATTGAAGAAGTTTTGGAAGAAATTCAAAGATTTTGAGAAGTTAATGAAAATGAAAACATTTGGGGCTGGAGAGATGGCTCAGTGGTTAAGAGCACTTATTGCACTTCCACGGGTCCTGAGTTCAAATCCCAGCAACCACATAGTACCTCACAACCATCTGTAATGGGAGATGATGCTCTCTTTTGGTGTGTATGAGGACAGCTACAGTACACTCATATACATAAAATGAAATGAATCTTTAAAAAAAAGGAAATGAAAACATTTATCAGAGTTTGAAACACATATAAGGCTGTTTATGTGAAAAGTTTATGGCTATAGATATTTATATTAAGGGGAAAGGTAAAAATCTCAAATAAATAACCCAATTGTGTACCTGAACATTAGAAAAACAATACAAGTCATACCCCAAAGTAATAAGTAGAAAAAAATTATAACTATGAGTCATTATAACTATGAAAAAAATTCAAATAAAGCCTTGGTTCTATGAAAAACTAGATAAGTCTGAGAAAATCCTAACCAATCTATCCAAAGCAATAAAGACCTAAATTGAAAAAAAAAAAAAACTAGACATGAAAAGTGAGATCTTATAACAGATTCCAGAATAATTTGTAAACTTGTATTCCAATGAGCTGCAGAATCTAAGAGAAAATGGGCCTTCCAGTCCACGCCAGCACCGGGGTAATTTGAATGCAGATTCTGCGAACACCCGCAAGTTACCCACAGGACCCTCCATGAAATCTTAAGACCTCTGGTGAGTGGAACACAGCTTCTGCTCCAATCCAATTTCGGGGGACCCGAGACTGCATTAATTAGGGAAGCAGAAAAACCTGTCCTGATCAGGGTCACAAGTCCCTCCCGGCCCACGCCAGCACCGGGGTACCTTGGGCGCAGAGTCTGCGGACACTCGCAAGGTACCCACAGGACCCTCCACAGGATCATAAGACCTCTGGTGAGTGGATCACAACTTCTGTCAGAAGGCAGGTTTGAACACCAGATATCTGGGCACCATCCCTGCAAGAGGAGACCTTGCCTGCAGAGAGTACTCTGAACACTGGAACTCAGGAGAGAGCTAGACTCCCAAGTCTGCTGATAGAGGCTAACAAAATCACCTGAGGAACAACTACAACAACTAACTCCAGAGATTATCAGATGGCGAAAGGCAAACTTAAGAATCTTACTAACAGAAACCAAGACCACTCACCATCATCAGAACCCAGCACTCCCAGCCACCCAGTCCTGGGCAGCCCAACACATCCAAAAAGATAGTCCCTGATTTAAAAGCATATCTCATGATGATGGTAGAGGACATCAAGAAAGACTTTAATAACTCACTTAAAGAAATACAGGAAAACACTGCTAAACAGGTAGAAGACCTTAAAGAGGAAGCACAAAAATTCCTTAAAGAATTAAAGGAAAACATGACCAAAAAGATGATGGAATTGAATAAAACCATACAAAACCTAAAAAGGGAAGTAGACACAATTAAAAAACAAAAACAAAAACAAAACAAAACAAACAAACAAACAAAAAACAAACAAAGTGAGGCAACGCTCTTAATAGAAAACCTAGGAAAGAAATCTAGAATCATTGCTGCGAGCATCAGCAACAGAATACAAGAAATGGAAGAATCTCAGGAGCAAAATATTCCATAGAGAACATCAGCACAACAATCAAAGAAAATACAAAATGCAAAAAGATCCTAACTAAACCACAGAAAGATCCAACAAAGATAGAGAACTTCAGACCAATTTCCCTTATGAATATCGATGCAAAAATACTCAATAAAATTCTCACTAACTGAATTCAAGAACACATTAAAACAATCATCCATCCTGACCGAGGAGGTTTTATTCCAGGGATGCAGGGATGGTTTAATATATGGAAATCCATCAATGTAATCCATTATATAAACAAACTCAAAGACAAAAACCACATGATCATCTCCTTAGAGGAGGAGAAAGCAGTTGACAAAATCTAACACCCATTCATGATAAAAGTCTTGGAAAGATCAGGAATTCAAGGCCCATACCTAAACATGATAAAAGCAATCTACAGCAAACCAGTAGCCAACATCAAAGTAAATGGTGAGAAGCTGGAAGCAATCCCACTAAAATCAGGGACTAGGCAAGGCTGCCCACCTTCTCCCTACCTTTTCAACCTTGTACTTGAAGTCCTATCCAGAGCAATTCGACAACAAAAGGAGATCAAGGGGATACAAATTGGAAAAAAAGAAGTCAAAATATCACTTTTTGCAGATGATATGATAGTATACATAAGTGACCCTAAAAATTCCACCAGAGAACTCCTAAACCTGATAAACAGCTTCGGTGAAGTAGCTGGATATAAAATTAACTCAAACAAGTCAATGGCCTTTCTCTACACAAAGAATAAACAGGCTGAGGAAGAAATTAGGGAAACAACACCCTTCTCAATAGTCAGAAAAAAAAATCAAATACCTTGGCATGACTCTAACTAAGGAAGTGAAAAATCTGTATGATAAGAATTTCAAGTCTCTGAAGAAAGAAATTAAAGAAGATCTCAGAAGATGGAAAGATCTCCCATGCTCATGGATTGGCAGGACCAACACTGTAAAAATGGCTATCTTGCCAAAAGCAATCTACAGATTCAATGCAATCCCCATCAAAATTCCAACTTAATTCTTCAACGAATTAGAAAGAGCAATATGCAAATTCATCTGGAATAACAAAAAAACTAGGATAGCAGAAACTATTTTCAAGGATAAAAGAACCTCTGGTAGAATCACCATGGCTGACCTAAAGTTTTACTACAGAACAATTGTGATAAAAACTGCATGGTACTGGTATAGAGACAGACAAGTAGACCAATGGAATAAAATTGAACACCCAGAAATGAACCCACACACCTATGGTCACTTTATCTTTGACAAGGGAGCTAAAACCATCAAGTGGAAAAAAGACAGCATTTTCAGCAAATGGTGCTGGCACAACTTGTGGTTATCATGTTGAAGAATGCAACTTGATCCATTCCTATTTCCTTGTACTAAGATCAAATCTAAGTGGATCAAGGAGCTCCACATAAAACCAGAGACACTGAAACTTATAGAGGAGAAAGTGGGGGAAAGCCTCGAAGATATGGGTACAGGGGGAAAATTCCTGAATAGAACAGCAATGGCTTGGGCTATAAGATGGAGAATTGACAAATGGGACCTCATAAAACTGCAAAGCTTTTGTAAGGCAAAAGACACCAATAAGACCATCAATAAGACAAAAAGGCCACCAATAAATTGGGAAAGGATCTTTACCTATCCTAAATCAGATAGGGGACTAATATCCAATATATATAAAGTACTCAAGAAGGTGGACTCCAGAAAATCAAATAACCCCATTAAAAAAATGGGTCTCAGAGCTAAACAAAGAATTCTTGCCCGAGGAATACCGAATGGCTGAGAAGCACCTGAAAAAAATGTTCAGCATCCTTAATCATCATGGAAATGCAAATCAAAACAACCCTGAGATTCCATCTCACACCAGTCAGAATGGCTAAGATGAAATATTCAAGTGACAGCAGATGCTGGCGAGGATGTGGAGAAAGAGGAACACTCCTCCATTGTTGGTGGGATTGCAAGCTTGTACAACCACTCTGGAAATCAGTATGGCGGTTCCTCAGAAAATTGGACATAGTCCTACCAGAGGATTCCGAAATACCTCTCCTGGGCATTATTTATAATACCCAGAAGCTGGAAAGAACCCAGATGCCCCTCAACAGAGGAATGGATACAAAAAATGTGGTACATTTACACAATGGAATACTACTCAGCTATTAAAAAGAATGAATTTATGAAATTTCTAGGCAAATGGTTAGTCCTGGAGGGCATTATCCTGAGTGAGGTAACCCAATCCCAAAAGAACTCAAATGATATGTACTCACTGATAAGTGGTTATTAGCCCAGAAACTTAGAATACCCAAGATATAAGTTACAATTTGCAAAACACATGAAACTCAAGAAGAACGAAGACCAAAGTGTGGACACTTTGCCCCTTCTTAGAATTGGGAACAAAACACCCATGGAAGGAGTTACAGAGACAAAGTTTAGAGCTGAGACAAAAGGATGGACCATCTAGAGACTTCCATATCCAGGGATCCATTCCATAATCAGCTTCCAAATGCTGACACCATTGCATACACCAGCAAGAATTTGCTGAAAGGACCCTGATATAGCTGTCTCTTGTGAGACTCTGCCGGGGCCTAGCAAACACAGAAGTGGATGCTCACAGTCAGCTATTGTATGGATCACAGGTCCTCCAATGGAGGAGCTATTGAAAGTACCCAAGGACCCTAAAGGTGGAACAACAATATGAACTAACCAGTACCCCGGAGTACTTGTCTCTAGCTGCATATGTATCAAAAGATGGCCTAGTCGGTCATGACTGCAAAGAGAGGCCCATTGGACTTGCAAACTTTATATGCCCCAGTACAGGGGAATGCCAGGGCCAAAAAGGGGGAGTGGGTGGGTAGGGGCTTGGGGGGGGTGGGTATGGGGGACTTTTGGGGTAGCATTGAAAATGTAAAGGAGGAAAATACCTAATTAAAAAAAAGAAAAAGAAAAAAAAAAATAAAGAAAGTACCCAAGGAACTAAAGGGATCTGCAACCCTATAGGTGGAACAACATTATGAACTAACCAGTACCCCGGAGTTGTTTACTCTAGCTGCATATGTATCAAAAGATGGCCTAGTAGGCCATCACTGGAAAGAGAGGCCCATTGGACATTGAAACTTTATATTCCCCAGTACAGGGGAATGCCAGGGCCAAAAAGTGGGAGTGGGTGGGTAGGGGAGTTGGGGGGGGAGGGTATGGGGGACTTTTGCGATAGCATTGGAAATGTAAATGAGGAAAATACCTTAAATATATATATATATAATTAAAATAAAATAAAATAAAATAAAATGGATAAATTCCTAGACATATACAGCCTACCAAAATTACATCAAGGCCATTGATCTTTGACAAGCAACAAAATAAACGCAGTAATGAAAGTTTCCTAACAGTAAAAGCATAAGATTCATTGCAAAATTCTACTTTTAATAATTTTTTTAGATTATAATTATTTCATTTCTACTTTTCCTTTCCTCCTACCAAAGCCTTTCATATACCCACTAACCCCTTATCTGCCTTCTTTCAAATTCATGGCCTCCTTTTCTTTAATTGTTCAAACACACACACACACACACACACACACACACACACGCTTGCACACTCAAATCCACAACCTGTTCAACAAATCCTTCAATGAAGAGCTAACATCAGTATTCCTCAAGTTATTACCTAATAAACAAGGCAAATAACAAGGCCAAAATCATTCTTTGAAGCCAGCATTGTTATGACACAAAAAGTACAACATCAACAACAACAGTAAAAAGAAAAGCATTAGACTAATTTATCTGATACAATAGATGCAAAATTTCTCTATGGGATTTTTGGAAATCAACCTCAAGTACACATTGATCATCCATCAGGCACATTGATCTTTCTGGTTTCAGTCTAGGGATACAAAGTCTTAAAACAACATTATTATCTTATATTCTACAATAGGTAGGTCAGAGGTCTTACACAAATTAGTTGAAAATTAAAATCAAGGCTTTTCAAGGTGGGGGGGGGGTGCTGGTCTGCCATGTTCTTGGTGGGTACAGAATGACATGGTTTCAGTCCCTGGGACAGGGACAGTGGACTTGGGTCTCCACAAGTACTGGTGGCTGCCATGGGCATAAGGCTTATTTGTACAATAATGCGCATGTTTCATGTTTCTCCTTCAAGGAATGTCATCCCTGTTAGTGTTAATGACTCTTTGATAATTAGATATAACACAAGTCTGGGAAGTGAAAGTGTGGCTAATGTCTCAGCAAAATAGCAAATGCTGGGACATTCAGGACAACACTTAAGGCTGTGGAAAAGAACTCTAAGATCATGGGTTCAAAATTATATAATTTCTCAAAAATATAAGCATGCAATATTAATTATGAGGGTTTTTGTGATCTGAAGGTACAAAGGCAGCTGTATTAATGAGCCAGCTTCTCAGAAAAATACAGAAGTAGGCAGATACAAAGGCAGACATATTCCTGAGTTCAAGGTCATACTGGGACACAGGCTCAGGTGTGGTAGCAATGGTAATTTCAAGATGGGATTCACATCCAGTCTGCTTATTGTCTGTGTTTAACAGAGGCAGGCAGATTTCTGAATTATTTTAAATTGTTAAAAGGAAATGTGTGTTTGCTCTCTCCTAAGTGGTTGGGGATCACAGGATGCTGATTCAAAGGATAACCAAAAGAAAACCTGAATAAATGACTGAATTGTTATGTAAAATAAAAGACTCTGCAAGAGATGAGATATACAGAGAATTTCTTAGAATAGCAAGGGAGAAATGCTTGCAGAACTGTCTCAAGGAGAACATAGAGAACTATCTAGAGATCTACAGAGGAAGCTATCGCCAACAAAACAGAGGTGGCCAGCTTGAACCCATGACTTGACTTAGAGTCATTTGTTTTGATGCTCCCAGATAGCCTTTTCTCAGAATCCCTCTCCAAGTTGAGGCTAGTCCTTGGCAAGCTATCATTATAGTTATCAGCTTCCGGAGGCCTATTATCCTTTCAGTTTTATTAGTTGTTGGCAAAATTTAGTTCCCTTGAGAGGTTTGAGAGAGGCTGGCATTTTTTCAAATGGCTGTTTAGGAAACTAGGCCTAGATCTCTGTTTCCAAGAGCTGGGCAAGTCCAGGTAAGTTAGTTATTGGAAAAGCCCCAGGCCTCAGGCAGCCAATCAGAAACTGTCCTGCCATCAGTAGCTGCCCCACTACCTGGCCCGAGGGAAGGGCAATAGGTCAGCAACAGTTTCCAGACTTCCTTAGCAACAGTTTCCCGGCTTCCACAGCAACAATGCCAGGCCCCCAACCCTACCCCAGCAATGGTTCTGGAATGTCCCTAGATACAAAGACAACTAATTAAAATAAAGGTCACCTACCCCTCCCTGGAATTCCCCTAAAGTGCTTTAAATTGGGCCTGGGAGCTCACTTAGGTATGTTCATCTTGGTAAATGGTAGACCCCACATGCTAGACTTTTGCTGAATAAAATGCTCTTTGAGTCCAGGGTATCATTCTTCAGCAAATCATGACCCTTACACCATTTGGCATTAGGACTCATGTGTCGACTTCTTTTATATGTAGTTTCCATATTCAAACTAATGACAACACATATTTTATATGTTTTTACTATGGAGGATTTCTCCTTGTGTTTTAAAAAGATCACATGATATCTTTCTGTCGATGTTTTCTATTTTTGGGCCTTAATTAAATCCTGGAGCTCTCTTTTCCCATATAACATAACAAAGTCTTGGAGTGATATCAGAAAAATAAAAGGTCATGGGATACAAAATTATAGCTTTTGGGATGTACATACTGTTCTTCTTTTATTTTCCATTCATGTTTTGATTCATGACAAAAATGGCCAAGGCCATGAAAAGAGGATATAATAAACTCAAATGAAAAGTTTAAAGATTTTTTTGCACCACATCAGAACAAAATCCCATTTACTTCTAAGTTATATTTTATTATAATCACAACCTTCTTCCACATCTGGAGGGACAGTAGTCCATCACCATCATAGTAAAGAGTATGACAGTGAAAGAACCTAGTGGGGAAACCCCCACTCAAGTCCCGACGTGCACCCAAGAATCACAAACAAACAGACCATCTTGATGTAAAAACACGAGGTAGTTTAATGGCAGAGCACTGGGTCGAAATATATCTCACTCAGGAGACAGTGGATTCGACCACGAGGCTTGGAAGCTAGGGGGTTTTATAGAAAAGGGGCTGGGGCTGGTGTCAGAATTGGCATGGTTTCACATGATTGGTCTATTTAAACATCAGCAGACTGTACATGCAGATAACATTTAACTTAGGTCAGAAGGGCAGGAGATAGGGAGGCACTGGGACAATCTGGACATGTCATTCTCTTTATCTTTATGGCCAAGCAGCCTCAAGAATGTCTTATCGACGGGCCTGCCCGGGCATGTCCTGGCCTGTTCTGCTATGTTCTCAGCCCCAGGTTTCAAGGCTCACAAACAACTCTTTGGGCTATTTGACATAAATTACATGAATCACAGGTCTCAAGTTTTATTTTCTTTCAACAGCAGCTAGGGAGACATGATGTTGGTACAGCAAGTGAGAGTACACATCTGGATCCACAATCAGGAAGCAGGGAGAACACTGGGAATGGTAGGAGTCTTTTAAAATATCAAGTTTGCCCCCAGTGACACACCTCCTAACCTTTCGCAAAGAGTTCTATCAACTGGTGACCAAGAATCAAACATATGAGACTGTGGGGACAGTCTCATTCAAACATCATGTCTGGGTAGAAATAGAAAAGAAGAAATAGAAAATTCAAAGAACTATTTATATGTCAAAGACATTCACATGCATTAACTCACCAAATCCTAAGAAATATACTAGTTTGTATACAATACCTTCTCTGTTAAATACCAGAGCATACATTACTCAGGTCATGCTCATCTATACCCATTAGAGAGCTTCCAGCGGTACATCTAAAATCTATGTAATGGATAAACACTTTCTAAGTATTCCCCTCCTCCACCATTGCAACATCCTTTGAGATACATGTTAACAAGATTCTTCTCTTCCGTGCAATATCTCCACCCCCGCTTGATGGCTAGGAATCACAGACAGCCTAACTGTAAACATTACTAAGGATGTATTCCACATGTGCACCATATGTGTTCCTAGCGCCTATGGAAGCCAGAAAAAGGGCATTGGATCTCCTGGAACTATAGTTACAGATGGTTGTGAGCCACCATGTGGGTGGTTGGAATTGAACCCCTAATCTCTGGAAAACAGTGTTCTTAACTGCTGAACCATTTCTCTAAACCACTACATATCTTTGTTACACAAAGAGACAGTCAACATCAGGGTCTCCTTTGAACCTCAAGAGCAAGGGCTTTTATTTTCCATTTACCAATCAAAATACTGATACTCAGATTAAATAATTTTTTTGCAACTTAAATTAGAAGTGTTAAAAATAAGCGATCAAATGTAAATCCAAAACCTATGCTTCTTCCAGGATGCCACATCATCCCAGCAAGTGACGTATATTTCCAAAAGCAAAAAGGCAGTATTTTACATGCTAAAAGAAGGGAATGAAATTAGAAAAATACTCTGAGTATGCTAGAGGAGAATTTCGATCAGCAACTGTAAAATCTTGGGCCATGCTTAGACTTAGACCTAAGTGTCATACTAAATGTACCTAATATCCTCAAGAAATGAGCCCTAAGTTCACTGCACATAGGGATGTTTCAGCCACATTCACTCCAAAGTATGTCTCTTTTTATCCCAAGAGCACATAACTGCTCAATTATAATGTCATCTAGGTCTCTGGTTTAATTTATATGAAAAAAATATTAATTGCAGGTTAGTTGTAAATACTAGAACACACTGTTGCTTAGCCTGTACGATCGTTCCAGCTTTTCCTAAAATGACATTATTAAAATACTAGTTTTGGGCTCAGGCCTTTGCTTGGCATGGTTCAACTGGCCTGAAAATGCTCTGGCAGATGAGAATTCATTGCATGCTTTCACAGGGGCCATGTTTGGTGTCAGAGAATACCAACCTGCTCTTTGTCCAACTTTAGCTATTGGTTTCCTTTGTAAACATGCAGCCTCTTGTATACATGTGTTCTCTCTTGCACAAAGCTTTTTTGTGGTGCCTTCCCAGAAATAGAGTGGAACTATTCTTCTGCTGTATTTCTTATCTGCTTTCTCCTCTCAGAATCTTCAGTCAAGCTTTTTGGAGTCTTTCAGTCATAGAGGGCTCATGCCATTCACTCAATACATATTTACTCAGTGTCTACCATAGCATGCCATAAACTGTCCTACTTTGAAAAGCTTCAGCCCATAAGATTGACAAAATATGCTCTCAGATATCTCAGAACCCCTTGGAGAAGGTGGAAAATAAATGGATAAAATACTTAGGTTGTGATGAGTGCTATGAGATACAGAAGCAAGATTATGCTATCCAAGTACACAACAGAAGGACCATTAGGTAGGGAAATGCATTTTGCATATGGTAATATTTGAGCTGACACCTGAAAGATCATAATAAGAAAAGAGCTGGACAAATAATATTGCATGTGTCTGAAGGAGCGTGTGCAGTTGCCTGGAGGAAGAAACAATAGGGCACATGTGAGGGAAAAGTATGCTAGGAGAAAAATGACTGAGCTAAAGATTAAATCACCAGAGTCTTTAGGCAATGATATTTACTCTCTTATTTGATTTCCCCACAAATCTGATAAGAGTATCTTTGAGAGACGGGAGTGGGAAGGAGAGAGAGAGCAAAGTCTCCAGGAATTTAGTTAATTTCATTTGGATTTTTTGCCTCAAGACCAAGAATGCCTGGTTTTTGCATGGTGTCCACTAAGATCAGAAAATAGTTTCTAATCAGCACACAGATGACATTCTGTGAACAAAAATTCCTTTTCACACCCTTAGATCCTTGGAGCCTTAGAAAGTATGTTATTGTTAAAAAGGGATAATTTTGGGAAATTCTTTCAAAAGAGCCATGTACTGACAATGAACTGGGGTTGCATTTATTTGACTACTTAGTCTTGGGAATACTTTCTACAAGATGAGGTGAAGTAAGATGATGGTGTGGAGTCATATCTCTGTGGAGTAGCAAGCATATACTATAGGGTGGCTCAGGTACTAAAGTCATATCATTCTCTTCTATGCTGATGACTGCAAGGTGCTCTGACCCTGAAAATTTCAACTCTGTGGCCCCAGCTCCTAAAGAATCTTCTCAACACCCTTTTCTTTTTCCAGCAGAGTTTTACATTCTTGGAGAATACATGAAGGTAGGAGAAGTTCAATTCTTTTTTAAAATAAATCCTGTAAAATTGGAAAAGAAAATCGCCCAATTATAGCACTACTCACGTATTTCTCTTCAGTTTTATGCCAGTGTATGAGCAAAAAATATTTATTGCCCTGACCTTTCTTGAGTCTATTTGTTGAATGAGCTGAGCCAAGAAGGATACAATAAGGTCAGGGTTTTTTGTCTTTTTTGTTTTTTTTTTTTTTCTCTCCACTGCCCTCCAGCCATTCTACCGACTCTTTCTTCTGTGTCCTCTCAAAACAAAGTTTCTAGCTTTCTTAGCCATTTCTGGATAATAATAGAATAGTGTCACCTTCCATTATTAAAAATAAATCTAAATCAACATCCAATCTCCCATCCACTTTTGGCCTTCTCTCTTCCTCAATGTAGTGTGACTTAAGAATATCAGAGATTCACACCGAGACAATGACAATGCCCGCTTGACTTCCAGCACAATATTCCTACTTTCTATGCTCCCCTTAGCAACATTAGCTTGCAATAGGGGTAGATGAAGTGATTCAGGGAAGCTAGGCCCTCCACTCATGTTCTGTTGTTGATGGTATAGCCAAGCTCTGTGGATGCTGTTCTCTAGAGTTGCTTCCAGGTTTCTACTGAGGTTTTCTATTGGGCATCTTCCAGGTCTTAGACACATACTTCACTCAGTTTTCATCTCAACTTTTGTTCAATAGAGTGTACATAGTATACGCCTTGTCATAGCATGGGTCTGTTGTTATCTTTCAACATTTCTATTCACATGTCCAGCATATTTCTTAAAAATATGTAGGTGTTTAGAACTGGCCATGGTTATTCACACTTTTAATCCCAACACTGAAGATGAAGGCAGAGGCGGGTGGATCTTTCTGAATTTGAGGTCAGCCTGGTCTTCAAGCAATTTCAACCACCCAAAGTTACATACTAAGGTCCAACCAAGCCAACCACCCAAAAAGTCTCAGTTTTCATTTTATTCTAGTACATTTACATGTTGATAAGACAAAGTTCTCTTACATCTCTACAAATATCCGATCTTCTGTACATAATAATTATACCTGTGATGCTGTCTTACCCTAGTTCAATAGTCATTTGCTTCCCATGATATGAGAAAGTGCTATGATTTGAACATGATTTGCTGCTTCCAAAATTCATATTGGAATATAAATCCTATTGTGAATTGTTGTGAGTATTGAAATGTAAGTGAACTAAGGTATTTAGAGGTGGTGCCTTTCCAAAGTAGCTATAACAAGAAAGGCCTACATAGTAAAATGCCCATGGTTAAAATAATTAGGAGAATAATCAGGAGACCACAAGACACACAAATCTTCCCTATACCTAGTGAACGTCACCACTTTGGGACTCTGACAGCAAGAGTGCCGCTGACAACCTCTCAACTTTGGGCAAGAAATGTGAGGCAAAGTAACCTCCTTTCCCTTCTAAGTGGCCCACTCTATAATAGTGTATTATAAATGTAGACAACAGAAAATGCACTAAGAGGACTCTCTCTCTCTCTCTCTCTCTCTCTCTCTCTCTCTTACTTCATTCAACAAGTATAGTCATTGTGAACCTGTATTAGAGCAGAATACATTTGCACAATGATTAAAATCTGGTGGCATACTTCTTAGTTTAGGGTTACCCTACAATCTGTTTTCATGTGGATCCCTCATCTCCTATACTTTCATGGTATTTGTCAGAATGGGTCTTCGTCAAGACATCAAGACATTCTTAAGAAAATGATCAGCCACATGATTCCCCTTTCAATCTGTGCTGAGCCCAGGTGGCCACCACCATTTTGTGTGCCTATAGTGGTTGAGAAGATAAAATGCAGAAACCCTTTAACCATAACCCCAGAATATGGCTTTTTGTGGTTGTATGTCAGATCTTGCTTAAATTCTGCATGTATGTAATATACTTTCTTCACTGCTGAGAAGATTCTAGAACCTTAGATGTGACTATTCTATCTCTTATTCCTACTTTCTCACACCAGACATATGACAAAATAAAATAGGATAGTTTCCTGTATGTATTGTGATCATTCTGATTCAGAGGCACTTTGATGAAAAAAAAATCAAATTATTGAGCTGTCAGTTCTGTTGTTAAAGTGACACACAGATGTTCTTCACGTCACCTTTAGTTTCTCCCAATCTTGATCTATAGCATTCATGACACTTGGAGATGGAGTAATGATTGAGATGTGGGAGGAAATACTGAGCTGTAAGAAATAATACCAACCTGTGTGAGGAAAGAGATCTCAAAGTATAAAGAGCTGGGATAGCTGGATGCTCAGGGGCAGGAACTGGGCGAACAACATGTATGTCACTTACTGGTTGAAAATGTTTCATATTTGATCCAAGTGTGCAAAAAACCTGGACACGTTGTTTTAGTATTTCAGTGAATAGATGAAGCTTAGTGGATATCAAAGCCTTTTTTAGTGGAGGGCATTCACTAATTTTCCAAGTCCACTAATATTTACTGAGAAGGTGGTATACATTATCCTGTCATAGTTGTTAGAGTATGAGAGCCATGTAAAGTATAAGAGAAAAGTTTCATTGAAGGATCTTCCAGGCTGGGTAGATTCCTAGGTTGTCATATGTGAAATAAAAAGGCTTCAAGTTGTTGGAGGGACACATTTAGGAAGTCACCGGCTATACCTTCCCAAACATTTCTTTATCCTGGCCGTTAGGTCAGGTATTTTATCACCCATCCAAAGAAAAGGTGAGGGTTAGGCTCTGATAAAGTCCCTGAAGAATGCAACTATTATGTTCATCTTGCATAGAAAGGACGTATATTTGATATAGACAAAATAATAAATTACATGATAGCAATTTATAATGTCTATGCCTTGTCCACTGCCTTACAATTTCTTCTGCTGAACCAGTTTTCAGGTTTGTAACTATGGTACTCTTGTAAGGAAAATTAATGCAGAAAGAACATGTGGCATACATATTGGATGCAGGAAAAGTGAGCCAGGGCATCTTCCAAAGCTCCAACAGTTGCTTTTAAGTATTGGCTGAAGAGCTGTACTGGCTGGTTTTGTGTGTCAACTTGACACAAGCTGGAGTTATCACAGAGAAAGGAGCCTCTTTTGAGGAAATGCCTTCATGAGATCCAGCTGTAAGGCATTTTCTCAATTAGTGATCAGGAGTGGGAGGGCCCCTTGTGGGTGATGCCATCCCTGGGCTGGTAGTTTTGTTTTCTATAAGAAAGCAAGCTGAAAAAAACTAACAATGTGTTTTCTTAACAACATGCTAGTTACAATTCATTGTGTGTTATACAAGCACCGATACCCATGATACATCTTAAAACTTCTATACTCAGACAAAGGAGATTTTTTTTCCATTATGAAAACTGCCAGAAAAGCAAATTTTCATTTGGAACGAATGTCCTTATGGATGCAGCCAGATGCCAGCGGAGCCAGATGCCAGCAGAGACAGCGATGAGCACAGGAGCCATACATGTCACTAACCACGACTTACACCTCGCTGCATCACGCTCTCTTCAATTTGTGGAGTGCTTCTTTCAATCATAAAAGCAACACAATCATTAAAGGCTGCAGACTACAACAGCAAAGATTTTGACTGTTAAAAATATAAATAAATTTATTTTTCAAATCAAAATTATTATAAAAGTGGAAATTACAGTAGTTAAGGAAATAGAAAAATAAGCCAATTATGATCTGAGTCTTCTGACTATGGCTCCAAATTTAATAATACAAATATCTGTATATAAAACTTTTCCAAAGATTCTGCCAGCCAGATTCTAACCCAGAACTTCAAAAGCTTGTCTACTTATCAAAGATCCTCAGACTCTGCATTTCCTGTGGGTCTTTGCTTTCGGCTACAGCTGCCCCAAGCACTGAGGATGCAGGTGCTGAAACCCTTTCCTGTTACTTTTATAGATCCTTAAAATATACTTGATTGAGCTTAATTATCTGAAAAATAAGTGCCAAAAATAGGTACACACTTAGTTCTAATTTAAAAATTATTCACTATGGCCAACAATATTTTTTTGAGAATTACTAGTGACTTGCAAACAGTTTACTATTTCTAACTAAACAAATTATAGTGTATGATTTAGTATAACAGGTGAAAACCACCTATAGGATTTCAGAGCAAAATTAACCATGTAGTTTTAAATTTATACTTCATCTGTCCTGTTCACAATTTTTTCTCATTTTTCAGAGGCTATAAATTTATCAGTCAATACAATTATTTAACATTTGAAAATTATTTAATTCTATAATGTCTTAGTCCACTTATTTTCTAATATTAAAGATGACATTAGCTCTGTTCAATTCTTACTTTAGCAGGAAGATATAACAAAACAAAGCAGAGCACATTAAGCTATGTTAAGTGCAGAAGTAGAAAGAAGGGGTATAGTACTTCCAAATCCATTTAACATGAGATCCATTTTTGATATGTAAGATATTTGTATTCAAAGTAATATGCAACAGACATCTCATGAGCTAATGATATAATAGAAAGAGCCTGTTCAGTCTCGAACTCCTGGTCTCAAAGCTCAACGTTTTCAGAGGCAAGCTTCAGAGACTATACCAGCAACATATCAAGGGATTTTTAAATTTATTTTTAAGTTAATTTTTTATTTTTTGATTTTTGAGACAGGGTCTCCCTATATAGCCCTGGCTGTTCTGGAAAGCAGGCTGAACTCGAGCTGACAGCCATCCATCTGCCTCTGCCTGGGAGTAGAGATGCGTGCCACCATACCTTGCTTGAGGGATTTTTAAAATACAGTACTGACTGACCTGATGTATTTTGTGGCAAGTAGTGTTATAAGTAGTGAAATTTAAGAAATTTAATCTAAATGTTCCATATTTCCTTTAAAAAAAAAGACATTTTAGTAGAAAAGGGAAAATGAAAAGCAATAGCAGCTAGGTAATGTAAACCAAGATTACACACTCACAGAAAAGGCAAATCAAGGAGCAGAGTCCCTCAACACAGTTACTCAGCACAGTGAAGACACGAAGGACACACCGTGTAACAAACAGGGCCGCAGTTGTAAACTGTCGTTTCCCTTCTAGGACATCAACATTGCACTCTAGTGTTGGGAAGCAGCAGAGTTTACAAGAGTGGGTAGGAAACAGCTGTACAGGCTAGGAGTAATTTACACATTAAAAAATTAATTCTTTTCTATTTATAATTTCAAACTTTCATAAAGTATACTAAGAATTTCACAAATTTCTTTTCAGTGAACTGAACTCTTTTTTGCAATGATAGGCCATTAAATATTGCATTCACACAAAATGGACATTTTTAATCACCTAGAATAGTGAAAATATTTTAATTTGCAGTGTCTTTTTTTGTGACTGGATATATTAATGTTCCTCTGAGTAGTATTGATAATTGGTTCAGAAGAGAAACTCAATGAAATAAGAATAGTATTTATTCATGGTGATCAATTAAATTATTTGCCTAATTTAAGGAAACTAAATACTATGCATAACTGAATTTATTTGCAATTCTCAGTTTGATTTGAGGTAACAGAAGAGAGTCTAAGTCTACCTGTGGAATATGTTGTTTTATTTTCAATGTTTAGGGTTACATTTAAACATAGTTGGTTTGGGAAAATGACATATAATTTTAAGTTAACCTGCATGCTGTAAATGTGTTTAAATAAAGGAAAATCTTTTTTGAAATGTAAAAAAAAAGAAAAGAAAAGAAAGCAGGCTGAGCAAGCCAGGGGAAGCAAACCAGTAAGAAACATCCCTCCATGGCCTCTGCATCAGCTCCTGCTTCCTAACCTGCTTGAGTTCCAGTCCTGACTTCCTTGGTGATAAACAGCAGTGTGGAAGTGTAAGCTAAATAAACCCTTCCCCCCATCCCCTGCTTCTTGGTCATGATGTTTGTGCAGGAATAGAAACCCTGACTAAGAGTCTTCCTAACTGGTATCCGTCCTCATTCATGATGTCTTAATGCTGCTTACGCCAGCTTAGTTGTAGATTTCCCAGCACACCTCACCAAATCACTATATATGATGAGTGACTACTGCTCTGTCACATTTAAGCTTTCATTATGCAGCAAATGTGTGTCACATGACTTGAGCAATCAACTGTTCAGATTTACGGGGATTTGTATACAACTTTATACTTAGATATTTTGCCAGGTTTAGAATACCCTCTCTCATGCAATAATTCACTAACTCACCAGTGAAATGGATAATGTTGTAGAAGCTCAGGGCAGGGATCTAGGAAGAAGATTTGAAAGTCTGTAGTATGTTGGATTTATAATAATGATTGGATTTGAATTTGAGTAGTTCATCTCAAATTCTACTAGACTGCCCTCAAAGATGGAAATGAGGTTCCTAAGATGCTGCCTGGCATTGTCCTCTGGCCTACAAACACACACACACACACACACACACACACACACACACACACACACAAAAGTACACATGCAAGCACACATGTGTGCGTATGTCTGCATGCATACATACAATGCAAATACAAAAGAAAAATTACTGGATAATGACTTAAAATAAACCATGCCAATGTACACTAAAACTAGTAGGTATAAATGAGGTGAGGGAGAAGAAGCCTATTTTCAAAGCATCAATTCACAAAGTTTTTCATTAATAGAGATAACAAGCCAGACGTATCTACTGGGATATAATTAAGTAGGTAGAATTAATATAATCATAATTAGGAAAATTAGACATCATGTATAATCTGACAGAATATACTGAGAAAAATGCAATGTATTGAGCAGAAATGTATAGCTCAGACTTAATCATAAAGAAAAAAACAGATGATCACAAAATGAAGGATATGCCGAAATATTAGCCAATCTTCAAACATGCTAAAATGATGAGAAGTAGGAAAAAATACATGAGTGCAAGAGGACACTGCCTGTATTCTGAATAGAGGTGTCCCAAAAGCTTATTAAAGGATAGGAGCAGAGAGCCATTCAAAGAAGTACTTGTCATACAAAGTACAGACAAAAACCAATCTTAAACTGAAAACAGCATGCTAGGTCCAGAAGCAACTTAGTAATACCTGGATGCTAGAGAAATAAAAATGCAGGCAGAGAGAAGAGCTGTGGCCAAATTATGATGGGCCATTTTGTCTTGTCTTCTTCACTGTGCTGTGATTGTGGAGTTTGCATTGGGGCAGACACTGACTTGACATATCCCTCAGAGTCTCCTGAGAAGCAGATATGAAGTATCAAATGTAGAGAAGTTTTAAGAGAAATGCCTTCATGTAAGAACATAGAAAAGATGAAATTAAAGAGATTAATAATCTTGGGGTGTAAGCTGGGCTCTTAATGAAGGAACTGTGCCAGGAAGGATGAATGAAAGAAATAGCAAAGTCATTTGTGAGTCCTTGACCTAGATTCAACAAAGTAGTCCAGTGCCAAGAAATAGGTCTGGTATAGTATTTGTACCATACTGGGTCATCTGGAGGGGGTGGGCTGTGGTAACTATGGTTTATCTAAGCACAGACATGGGCTTCATGTGCTGCAGCATCACAACAAAACTCCCTGTCCCAGAAATGCAGCAAAGTTGGGTCTTTTTTTTTTTAATTAGGTATTTTCCTCGTTTACATTTTCAATGCTATCCCAAAGGTCCACCATACCCACCCCCCAACCCCCTACTCACCCACTCCCCCTTTTTGGCCCTGGCGTTCCCCTGTACTGGGGCATATAAAGTTTGCAAGTCCAATGGGCCTCTCTTTGCAGTGATGGCCGACTAGGCCATCTTTTGATACATATGCAGCTAGAGACAAGAGTTCCGGGGTACTGGTTAGTTCATATTGTTGTTCCACCTATAGGGTTGCAGTTTCCTTTAGCTCCTTGGGTAATTTCTCTAGCTCCTCCATTGGGGGCCGTGTGACCCATCTAATAGCTGACTGTGATCATAGCATCACATTGCTTTCGGGTGTTGGTGTAGTTGGATAAAAAGATGAATAAGTCCCTAGGAAGAATGTGGAGAGATGTGAACTCAAGCATTTGCTACTCACCTTCCAATAACTTTGTATTTCTAAAACAATTTTGTTTGAGTTACGAAGGCATTTGTCAATTGAGCTAAGAACACATTAATCAATTTAAAGTTCATTAAAATATAAACACAATCCAAGAGAGCAATCAGATTTGAGCCACCTTTCTCCACTGGTTAAGTCCTTCCCTTGGTCTTTAGGGGACCAGATATTGCATAATCACCACATCTCCAAAGGTGAGTGATTCATGAGGGAACACAAGTTGTTATGTACTAAACAAGCAGAAGCTTGTTAATAATTGGACGTGCCTTAATAAAACAGTGAAATACATTTTATTTCTACTTTGAAATCTGCTGGGTTAATGTTGAAGACTGGTAGTAAGGAACAGATGTATTCTCAATTGTGCAAAGTTTGGGGAAAGTTGTTATTGGTAGATCCTACTGAGCTTGGAAAGACTGTAATTCATAATATATTTTGGAGTTGCTTTAGTCTGTTAATTACAATAATTCTAAATCCTACTAGAGAAATGAAATGGTCATGCTAGATTCATTTCATCAGGTTTGGGGTCCTCTTTGTTATCAAGTCCCTGAGCAGTTCTCTAAGTTGCATGAGAAACGACTATGAAATTGAGTCATTGCATTTTTCAATGAGAAATGCAACGAACACTGTGATATTGTAGTCACTATTAAAAATCTTATTAACATCTAACATTGAGTTAAAAAAAATCTGAGCAAAATATTCAAGATTCCCAATTCAGCTTTTAAAGAGTTTAACAATGTGCCTTTTTTCTTAAAGGATGATGTGTCAGTTCCAAAAGATGCAACTTAAAACCACAACAGAGCAAAGCTCGTTACATTAAAATATCAGTGACTCAAAGGATTTGGGGGGGGGGGGCACCATCTCTTCACTCAGGGCAAAAATTTGATATTCAAAAATTGATACATTCTTATCTCCTTGTACTAAGCTCAAGTCTAAGTGGATCAAGGAACTCCACATAAAACCAGAGACACTACAACTTATAGAGGAGAAAGTGGGGGAAAGCCTCGAAGATATGGGCACAGGGGGAAAATTCCTGAATAGAACACCAATGGCTTGTGCTGTAAGATTGAGAATCGACAAATGGGACCTCATAAAATTGCAAAGCTTCTGTAAGGCAAAAGATACTGTCAATAAGACAAAAAGGCCACCAACAGATTGGGAAAGAATTTTTACCAGTCCTAAATCCGATAGGGGACTAATATCCAATATATACAAAGAATTCAAGAAGCTGTTCTCCAGAAAATCAAATAACCCCAATAAAAATGAGGTACAGAGCTAAACAAAGAATTCTCAACTGAGGAATACTGAATGGCTGAGAAGCACCTGAAAAAATGTTCAACATCCTTAATCGTCATGGAAATGCAAATCAAAACAACCCTGAGATTCCACCTCACACCAGTCAGAATGGCTAAGATCAAAATTTCAGGTGACAGCAGATGCTGGTGAGGATGTGGAGAAAGAGGAACACTCCTACATTGCTGGTGGGATTGCAAGCTTGTACAACCACTCTGGAAATCAGTCTAGAGTTCCTTCAGAAAATTGGACATAGTACTACTGGAGGATCCAGCAATACCTCTCCTGGGCATATATCCAGAAGATGTTCCAACTAGTAATAAGAACACATGCTTCACTATGTTCATAGCAGCCTTATTTATAATGGCCAGAAGCTGGAAAGAACCCAGATGTCCCTCAACAGAGGAATGTATACAGAAAATGTGGTACATTTACACAATGGAGTACTACTCAGCAATTAAAAACAATGAATTTATGAAATTCTTATGCAAATGGATGGATCTGGAGGGTATCATTCTAGGTGAGGTAACATAATCACAAAAGAACTCATATGATATGCGCTCACTGATAAGTGCATATTAGCCCAGAAACTTAGAATACTCAAGATACAATTTGCAAAACCCAAGAAAATCAAGAAGAAGGAAGTCCAATGTGTGGATACTTCATTCCACCTTAGAACAGGGAACAAAATACCCAGGTAAGGAGTTATAGAGACAAAGTTTGGAGATGAAACAGAAGGAAGGACAATACAGAGACTGCCCCATCTGGGGATCCATACCATAATCAACCACCAAACACAAACAAAATTGCATATCCCAGCAAGATTTTGCTGACAGGACCCTGATATAGCTGACTTTTGTGAAGTTATACCAGTGCCTGGAAAATACAGATGCTCAGAGTCATCTATTGGATGGAACACAGGGCCCCCAATGGTGGAGTTAGAGAAAGTACCCAAGGAGCTGAAGGTGTCTGTAACCGTATAGGAGGAACAGAAATATGAACTAACCAGTACCCCCTGAGCTTGTGTCTCTAGCTGCATATGTAGCAGAAGATGGCCTAATTGGGAAGAGAGGCCCTTGGTCTTGCAAAGATTATATACCCCAGGCAACTACCAGGGCCAGGAAGCGGGAGTGGGTGGGTTGGAGAGCAGTGTAGGTGGAGGGTATAAAGGACTTTGGGGATAGCATTTCAATTGTAAATGAAGAAAATATCTAATAAGAAATTGTTTAAAAAAACCAAAAAAATAAAACAAAAATTGAAATTTATATAAGGGATGGCAAAACTAAACAGTCATGCTGAAGATGTGCTTTTTTAAACATACACACACACACACACACACACACACACACACACATACACTATATATATTGGTCAGACACACACACCCAAGGAGAGAGAGGGAGGAAGGAGGAGGGAGGGAGAGAGGGAGGGAGGGAGAGAGAGATTATGATTGAGGAGAAACGAAGCACTGAAACAAAAACAGGGCAGGAAAAAACTTAGTAGGCAAAAACCCTTCTTGTACAAACCCAAGACTCAGAACAGATCCCCAGAACCCTTGTAAGAAGCCAGGTGTGTATGAAAATATTCCTGCAACCTAAGTGTTGCAGGAAGCCTGGAACAGATACAATAGGAGTTTTGGGGCTAGCTGGCTGCACAGGTACACACGCTCGCGCGCACTCACGCGTACGTGCAGACACACACACACACACACACACACACACACACACACACACACACACACACGTAAATTCCTTTCATTCTAAATGTCTTTCTTGGCTTCACACATCCTGTAGTTATGTTTCTAGTTATGATGCTAAACTAACCACAGTGTACACTTGCCTATTAATTTTGATTTGAAACCTAGCTCTGGCTGGTCATGTTTGACAAAAGTGTAAATATGACCTTGTCTGATATGAAATATGGCTAAAGATCTGTCTGTTGCTGTTTTTTCTTTGTTTGTTTGTTTGTTTTTCTATCTTCTTTAAGAGTCCTCTGGCCCTTGGGAAAGTGAAAGGCTGTGGGCTGAGTTGAGCGTATTGCCCTTCAGAGCACATAGATCCCATTTTCCTCTATGTGTATGATACAGCAAAAATACTATATATCTTTTTCGTTAAGCCAAACTTTTATTTCCCAGAATTATATATGGCATCCTTGAAGTATTGTAGGGAAATGGAGTTTAAAGTCAGGGAAAATAAAATCACAGCTAGTTGGGTTGGTTATACAGGCCTATAATCACAGGTACTCAGAGACTGAGGCAGGGAGATGACAAGTTCAAGGCTTGTCTGGGTTATAGCATGAGTTCAAGGCCAGAGTAATTCAGCAAGAACCTATTAGAAAAATGAAAACTAAAATATAAAAAAAAAAGCTGGATATATGATTCTGTATAGGGCTCTTTTGTAGTATGTATAAGGCCCTAAGCTCAATCACCAATACTAAATTAAAACAAACACAATGATGTCTATACGAAGCTGAACATGTCCATAGTACATGTGAAGCTAGGGAAAACTGAAGTAAGATTGAATAGTAAACCATATAGCAAATTTTTTGATGTGAGTGAAAGAAATGCAAAATGTTTCATTATGTATGTGTTTTATACTCTGTGAGTATTGGCTTCTGCAGTGGGGTCTAGCTGTTAGCTTGTAGAGAGCAGCCCTTTGTCTTAGTAAAGGCCTGGATTGTTCGAAGGATTTCCATAGGACCCCCTTGTTCAACAACTCAACTGAAAGCAACACAGTCCCACCACTGGAAGACTCTCTTGGTTACAAGAGATGGCTAGTGGAGATTCTATGTTCTACACGAGTAAGATATAACATTTATACTTTCTAGGAAGTTTCCACCGCACTAAGTTTCCACACCACCCCTAAATGCTCCCCAGTTCCAACTGTATTACCCTTCACTCTCTTCCTATATTCCATCTCCCCTGACACCTGATTCCTAGGCCCCCATCCTCATCTGGCCCCGGTCCAAATGTAAAATCTATCCTATTTCCCCTCCCAGTGGGATCCATATGTCTCCACCTCTCCTTTTTACCTAACCTCTCTGTGTCTATGGAATGTCATTTTTAATGGCTAATATCCACTTATAAGTGAATACAAACCATATTTAACTGTGGATCTGGGTCACCTCACTCAGGATGTCTTTTCTGGTTCCATCCATTCACCTTCAAATTTGATGATTTTATTTGTTTTTAACAGCTGCATAATTTACATACTCCATTATGTAAATACTCCAAATTGTTGACGGGTAGTTAGGTTATTTCCAGTTCCTGGCTATTGTGAATAAAGCTGCAATGAAAATAACTAAGCAAGTGTTCTTGAGGTAGGATGGAGCAACCTTAGGTATATGGCCAGGAACGGTATAGCTTGGTCTTGAGGTAGACTAATTCCCATTTTTCTGAAGAACCACAATGTCTGCATGCCCACCTGCAATGGAGGAGATTCCCTGTGCTTCACATTGCGACAGTATAAGCTGTCACTTGTGTTATTGACCTTAGCGATTCTGACAGGTGTAAGATGTAATCTCAAAGTATTTTTGATTTGTATTTCTCTGACAACTAAAAATATTGAACCCTTTAAGTATTACTCAGCCATTTGAGACTCCTCTACTGAGAATTTTATATTTAGATATGTACCCCATTTTTAATTGGATTATTTGGGGTTTTGATATATATATGAGTTCTTTATTAATTTTTGATAGTAGTCCTCTACTGGATGGTTTGTAAAATCTTTTCAAATTTTGTCAACTCCGCTGCTTTGTCCAAATAATGGTGACCTTTATTTTTCAGGTCAGCTAGTTGTTGACCTTAGTGCCTGTGGTATCAGTGTTCTGTTCAGAAAGTTGTTTCCTGTGCCAATGTATTCAAAGCTATTTCCTTTTCTCTTCTATCAGGTTCAGTGTTTATTGTTTTATGTTGATGTCTTTGATCCACTTGGACTTGAGTTTTATGCAGGGTATGGATCTATGTGCATTCTTCTGTATTCAGATATCCAGTTAGACTAGTGACATTTGTTGATACTTTCTCATATTCCCCTTTGTATATTTCTGGCTTCTTTATCAAAAGTCAGTGGGTCTTTGATTCAATTCCATCGATCAACCTGTCTGTTTTAATGCCAATAACCTGAGGTTTTTGTGTCTATGGCTCTGAAGTATAACTTGAAATCAGAGATGGTAATACCTCTGAAAGTTCTTTTGTTATATAAGATTGTTTTAGCTAACCTGGGATTTTCATTTTTTCATACAGAGTTGAGTAATATAAAAGTCTGTAAAATATTATAGAAATTTTGATGGGAATTGCATTGAATCTGAAGATTGCTTTTGGTAAGATGACCATTTTACTATGTTAATCCTACTGATTCATGAGCATAAAAGTTCTTAGCATCTTTTGAAATACTCAATCTTCTTTTCTCAAAGATTTGAAATTTTTTATCTTATAAAACTTTCACAAGAGAGAAATGCTTAGCCTTATCTTTTGACATATCAGACAGTCATATCTGAGGAAGACAACTTGATGAGAGAGGTGTTTCTATAGTGTAGACATCATTGTGCCTATGACAGACCTTAGTTGCGTCTACAAAAGCAATGATATTATGTTAAAAAAAAACTCTGCATGTGATTTTTTTCTTTAAAGAAGCTGTAATTTTAATTAGACTTTTCAAAGGAGACTTTGTTTTGAAAAAAAGCAAAAATCTCAATTCTAGAAAGAATCATTCTGACAATTTTATCATTTCACAATTATTGTTAAATGGTAATCTATTCTATAAACATTAATATTTTTAAAATGTGATTATGTGCTTAAACTGTAGAACTTGAAAGGCATTGACTAGTCAATCTTTGGATACTGTTCTGGAAGGAAAAGTTTGGCACACAAAGCACATGGATATAAGTAAGAAAAATAACTAATTATTAACTAAAGAAGAAGGTTCCCAATTGTGTTACAGAGAAGTCTACCTGTTAGTGACTGTTGATTTTATTGCAAGAAACCAAGGTATTGATGTTTTTGTACAAATTTCTTGAAACTCTTTTCATAAACAGCTTCTGTAAATTCAATTATGCTTTTAAGAAAACTCCATTTTTACTCTTGAAAGTCCCATAGTACTTTAAACTTGGCTACAGAATTTACTCTATTATGTTCTAACATTTCAAAGCCTGCTTGTCTCATTCTGTACTATAATGTTTCTTCAACCAGTAAAAATACACTCTCATTCTTTTACCACTACTGCCTAGCAAAAACTTACTTAATAGTTACTGATGAGTACAGTAATAGATTAACGTTTCATGATAGATTTATATGCATTCTCAAATAAAAGATAATCTTCAAACATACACAACTTTAAATATTAAAAGTTAAAGAAAAGCTAAAATAGGGCATCACTATAGAGCCTTAGACAAAGCAAGCCAGGTTTATCCTGAGAGGCTTATGTGGTGTTCATAATTGGACAGCCTGCCAAATGAGTATCCATCTACTTCAGCTAGGATGTTCTTCCTCCCACGTGGAAATGCTGTTGGGCCTTTTACACTACTGATCATTTGAGAATGAAGGAAATGCTCTCTACTTTAAAGAGAAATATAAAGAATTGGAGATCTGGGGATGATTAGGAAATGTTAGATACTTTAAAGAAGAGAAATCTAAACTGGTTAATCAAACATGATTTCAAAAGGATTTTGAAATTTAGCAGCTTTCCCCACCCATTGATGTTCAGTCTTTGTTTCCAGGCAGCTGTTGAGTTTCTTGAAGGAAACAATCATCAATTATGGAGTCATGTGATTTCACTATTCACAGGAGGCTTGTTCTTTTTATCTTAACCCTGAAACTTTCTGTTCTCATGAGGAAAAAAATGTGTGTGTGTGTGTGTGTGTGTGTGTGTGTGTGTGTGTGTGTGTGTGTGAGAGAGAGAGAGAGAGAGAGAGAGAGAGAGAGAGAGAGAGAGAGAGAGAGAGAGTTAAATGAACTCCATCTGGATGGATTTTAAAGATAGTTTTTGTGGTTTGAATTTCTGTGAGCAAACAATTATTCTACAGAGTCAGTAGTAGGTACAGTTCATTCCAAAGAAAACAGCAGCATAAAGAGTACATATGCATCTTGGAAGAGAGCATTATATTTTTATTCTTGGAAAATTGTCACTGCAAGAGTTTAAGGTGTTGGTCATCATTAAAGTGCAAGTTCTGAAATACTGATTGTTTTCAAATGTATGTTTTCTGATGAGGTTATGGAGACTAATAACAAAGTTATGTTAAACTTACCAAGCATGTTTGAGGAGCATATTTTATTGGTTAGGAAGTTAGATGTATACTGATCAGCTGTACATATGGAACTCACAAAGGTTTATTGAGATAATAAAAATTCTCACTTATATAATCAGTAGGCAAAGTTAAAGTATATTCTTTATGTAAGTAAAGTCAAATGAAATAATGTTTAAACCTATTAGTGGTTTGGTTTAAGATAGTGGAAATTCAGTCTGAATTGATTTCATTTCCAAAGGAAAGGGGCTAACAATAAAGAGGAAGTAAGAATGAATGTATTATCACATAGAAATCAAGAATGGGCTTGAGAGTCAAGTCAAGGGAAGAGACAAGAACAAGTGGGATCAGGTCCTCTCCTAACTGACTTACTATGTTCTCACTGCGAATTAGTCACTCTTAAGGAGTCAAAATGTTATTCATGGACTTTAAAAATGTTCTAACTTGCAAAGATCTCCTTTTTACATTAAACTCTTGTGTAAAATCAAGAAATGCCTGAGTTGAGTTTTTCCTTTGCAGTAAAGATTAGCCTATTTTGTTTCAGAATCTACTGCTAAACCAAGATGGCAGAGATCAAAGATGTCATGGAGACAAGTCAGCTCCATTGTTGGCAAGCACAATGGCAAGTCTACTACAAATACCACCAATTTAGAAATAAGCAGAGATGTGTTATTTAGAGTCAGACCCAGGATTTCAACAAAGGGTGGATTCCAAAGCCTGTGCTCTTTAAATAACGATGATGATAAGGATAATAAGCAGATTGTGTTTATAAAATGGTATGTTCTGATTATAAACATTCTTAACACATTTTCAAAGAATAATGAAAAACTCTAAGTTTCCTTATGTAAAATTAAACATCATTAACAAAGATACCACTCATCTATTATTAATAACAGAGGGTAAGTGGAACAAGACAAAAGAATTATAAAAATGGAGCATTGGATTTTGTAGTTTAGTTTTATTACAAGAGTAACATTTGATTAAACTCAAATTCATTGAAAAAAAAAAACCTAGGGTCATCAGTTGCTGAACTTATTACTTTATAGAACCCATCCTTGACACTGCTTGGATAGGCCAGAGACCTAAGAGAATATCAAATACTACAGCTCAGCGAAAGGAACACAGCAATAATATGAGCCCTAATGACATTCTGCTATATTCATAGATCAGTGCCTATGGCTTAGTCATCATCAGAGAAGCTTCCTCCTGAACAAATAAATACACAGGTAGCTAGCCATTATGCAAAGTAAGGGGTCTTGGAATACCCAATCCAAAATGTGATGTTTCCATCAAATCCCTCCCCTCAGGGTTCAGGGGACCCTGCAGAAGAGCAAGTGGAAAGAAGATAAGAGCCAAAAGAGATAGAATATACTAGGAAACAAGGCCTTCTAAACACAGCAGGACCAACACAACAAACATATGATCTCATGGAGACTGACAGCTTGTACTGAGCCTGCACCAGTCTAAGCCAGATGAGGTTACAATGCTGACAGGAGAAGAGGACATAAGTCCCCATCCCTAACTCAGAAGCTAACTCCAACTGATCACCACTAGTAAATGAAAAGTTAGCTTTCTCTGATGGAGTCTCACAAAGGATAAAAGCCATTTTTAAGAGCAGGCCCCATTCCCAGCAATCAACAGTCAACACAGATCAAACTCAATGGTATCTTTAGAAGTTCTTTTTCTCATAATGTTTTGTCAGGGTATTTTATTTTAAACTTACAAGTCTTCCATGTATATGTTATGGCTTCCAGTTCCATGTTCCAATGGGCTTCCTACGTGTTAGGATGCAACTCTGCATCTTTGTGTGAATATTCTGCTTTTTCTTTGGCTCTTTGTCTTGTTTCTTTTGTCCTCACCTCGTTTATTTTGTTTTATATTATATTATTTTATTATTCTTTAGTTTCCTGTTCATTTCTTAGTGAGATTCAGAAAGGGTGTCAATATGGATGGAAGGAAAGGCAGAGAGGATATTGAAAAGGTTGGGGGAGGGGAACCATAATCAGAAAATATTGTATGAAAATCTATTTTCAATAAAAAACAATAATGTTTTCTACATGAAGAAGCTCCCTCTACCCATTATGTTGCAAAAAAAAAATACAATGTAACGAAAGGTGCAACACTTTTAAGAATGAAATCACACTTACTTATTTGACAGTGATTCTTTGCTTGGTAAGATACAGAAATTATTATTCCAGATGAATTTGCAGATTGCCCTTTATAATTCGTTGAAGAATTGAGTTGGAATTTTGATGGGGATTACATTGAATCTGTAGATTGCTTTTGGCAAGATAGCCATTTTTATTATATTGATCCTGCCAATCCATGAGCATGGGAGATCTTTCCATCTTCTGAAATCTTCTTTAATTTCTTACTTCAGAGACACTCAATTCTTCAACGAATTAGAAAGTGCAATCTGCAAATTTATCTGGAATAACAAAAAACCTAGGATAGCAAAAACTCTTCTCAAGGATAAAAGAACCTCTGGTGGAAATACCATGCATGACCTAAATCTGTACTACAGAGCAATTGTGATAAAAAAAAAATGCATGGTACTGGTATAGTGACAGACAAGTTGAACAATGAAATAGAATTGAAGACCCAGAAATGAACCCACACACCTATGGTCACTTGGTCTTTGACAAGGGAGCTAAAACCATCCAGTGGAAAAAGACAGCATTTTCAACAAATGGTGCTGACACAACTGGCAATTATCATGTAGAAGAATGCGAATTGATCCATTCCTATCTCCTTGTACTAAGGTCAAATCTAAGTGGATCAAGGAACTCCACATAAAACCAGAGACACTGAAACATAGAGGAGAAAGTGGGGAAAAGCCTCGAAGATATGGGCACAGTGGAAAAATTCCTGAATAGAACAGCAATGGCTTGTGCTGTAAGATCGAGAATTGACAAATGGGACCTCATAAAACTGCAAAGCTTCTGTAAGGCAAAAGACACTGTCAATAAGACAAAAAGACCATCAACAGATTGGGAAAGGATCTTTACAATCCTAAATCAGATAGGGGATTAATATCCAATATATATAAAAAACTCAAGAAGCTGGACTCCAGAAAATCAAATAACCCCATTAAAAAATGGGTCTCCTTCTAATTCGCTGAAGAATTGAGTTGAAATTTTGATGGGGATTGCAATGAATCTGTAGATTGCTTTTGGCAAGATAGCCATTTTTACAATGTTGATCCTGCCAATCCATGAGCATGGGAGATCTTTCCATCTTCTGAGATCTTCTTTAATTTCTTCCTTCAGATACTTGAAGTTCTTCTCATACAGATCTTTCACTTCCTTAGTTAGAGTCACGCCAAGGTATTTTATATTGTTTGTGACTATTGAGAAGGGTGTTGTTTCCCTAATTTCTTTCTCAGCCTGTTTATTCTTTGTATAGAGAAAGGCCATTGACTTGTTTGAGTTTATTTTATATCCAGCTACTTCACCGAAGCTGTTTATCAGGTTTAGGAGTTCTCTGGTAGAATTTTTAGGGTCACATATATACTATCATATCATCTGCAAAAAGTGATATTTTGACTTCCTCTTTTCCAATTTGTATCCCCTTGATCTCGTTTTGTTGTCGAATTGCTCTGGCTAATACTTCAAGTACTATGTTGAAAAGGTAGGGAGAAAGTGGGCAGCCTTGTCTAGTCCCTGATTTTAGTGGGATTGCTTCCAGCTTCTCTCCATTTACTTTGATGTTGGCTACTGGTTTGCTGTAGATTGCTTTTATCATGTTTAGGTATGGGCCTTGAATTCCTGATCTTTCCAAAACTTTTATCATGAATGGGTGTTGAATCTTGTCAAATGCTTTTTCTGCATCTAACGAGATGATCATGTGGTTTTTGTCTTTGAGTTTGTTTATATAATGGATTACATTGATGGATTTTCGTATATTAAACCATCCCTGCATCCCTGGAATAAAACCTACTTGGTCAGGATGGATGATTGCTTTAATGGATTGCTTGGATTCGGTTAGCGAGAATTTTATTGAGTATTTTTGCATCGATATTCATAAGAGAAATTGGTCTGAAGTTCTCTATCTTTGTTGGATCTTTCTGTGGTTTAGTTATCAGAGTAATTGTGGCTTCATAAAATGAGTTGGGTAGAGTACCTTCTACTTCTATTTTGTGAAATAGTTTGTGCAGAACTGCAATTAGATCTTCTTTGAAGGTCTGATAGAACTCTGCACTAAACCCGTCTGGTCCTGGGCTTGTTTTGGCTGGGAGATTATTAATAACTGCTTCTATTTCTTTAGGTGATATGGGACTGTTTAGATGGTCAACTTGATCCTGATTCAACTTTGGTACCTGGTATCTGTCCAGAAATTTGTCCATTTCGTCCAGGTTTTCCAGTTTTGTTGAGTATAGCCTTTTGTAGAAGGATCTGATGGTGTTTTGGATTTCTTCAGGATCTGTTGTTATGTCTCCCTTTTCATTTCTGATTTTGTTAATTAGGATTTTGTCCCTGTGTCCTTTAGTGAGTCTAGCTAAGGGTTTATCTATCTTGTTGATTTTCTCAAAGAACCAACTCCTCGTTTGGTTAATTCTTTGAATAGTTCTTCTTGTTTCCACTTGGTTGATTTCACCCCTGAGTTTGATTATTTCCTGCCGTCTACTCCTCTTGGGTGAATTTGCTTCCTTTTTTTCTAGAGCTTTTAGATGTGTTGTCAAGCTACTAGTATGTGCTCTCTCCCGTTTCTTCTTGGAGGCACTCAGAGCTATGAGTTTCCCTCTTAGAACCTCTGGTGGAATCACCATGCCTGACCTAAAGCTTTACTACAGAGCAATTGTGATAAAAACTGCATGGTACTGGTATACAGACAGACAAGTAGACCAATGGAATAGAATTGAAGACCCAGAAATGAACCCACACACCTATGGTCACTTGATCTTCGACAAGGAAGCTAAAACCATCCAGTGGAAGAAAGACAGCATTTTCAACAAATGGTGCTGGCACAACTGGTTGTTATCATGTAGAAGAATGCGAATCGATCCATACTTATCTCCTTGTACTAAGGTCAAATCTAAGTGGATCAAGGAACTTCACTTAAAACCAGAGACACTGAAACTTATAGAGGAGAAAGTGGGGAAAAGCCTTGAAGATATGGGCACAGGGGGAAAATTCCTGAACAGAACAGCAATGTCTTGTGCTGTAAGATCGAGAATTAACAAATGGGACCTAATGAATCTCCAAAGTTTCTGCAAGGCAAAAGACACCGTCAATAAGACAAAAAGACCACCAACAGATTGGGAAAGGATCTTTACCTATCCTAAATCAGATAGGGGACTAATATCCAACATATATAAAGAACTCAAGAAGGTGGACTTCAGAAAATCAAATAACCCCATTAAAAAATGGGGCTCAGAACTGAACAAAGAATTCTCACCTGAGGAATACCGAATGGCAGAGAAGCACCTGAAAAAATGTTCAACATCCTTAATCATCAGGGAAATGCAAATCAAAACAACCCTGAGATTCCACCTCACACCAGTCAGAATGGCTAAGATCAAAAATTCAGGTGACAGCAGATGCTGGCGAGGATGTGGAGAAAGAGGAACACTCCTCCATTTTTGGTGGGATTGCAGGCTTGTACAACCACTCTGGAAATCAGTCTGGCGGTTCCTCAGGAAATTGGACATAGTACTACCGGAGGATCCAGCAATACCTCTCCTGGGCATATATCCAGAAGATGCCCCAACTGGTAAGAAGGACACATGCTCCACTATGTTCATAGCAGCCTTATTTATAATAGCCAGAAGCTGGAAAGAACCCAGATGCCCCTCAACAGAGGAATGGATACAGAAAATGTGGTACATCTACACAATGGAGTACTACTCAGCTATTAAAAAGAATGAATTTATGAAATTCCTAGGCAAATGGATGGACCTGGAGGGCATCATCCTGAGTGAGGTAACACAATCACAAAGGAACTCACACAATATGTACTCACTGATAAGTGGATATTAGCCCAAAACTTAGGATACCCAAGATATAAGATACAATTTGTGAAACTCATGAAACTAAAGAAGAACAAAGACCAAAGTTGGACACTTTGCCCCTTCTTAGAATTGGGAACAAAACACCCATGGAAGGAGTTACAGAGACAAAGTTTGGAGTTGAGAGGAAAGGATGGGCCATCTAGAGACTGCCATATCTGGGATCCATCCCATAATCAGCCTCCAAACGCTGACACCATTGCATACACTAGCAAGATTTTGCTGAAAGGACCCTGATATTGCTGTCTCTTGTGAGAGTATGCCGGTGCCTAGCAAACACAGAAGTGGATGCTCACAGTCAGCTATTGGATGGTTCATAGGGCCCCCAATGGAGGAGCTAGAGAAAGTACCCAAGGAGTTAAAGAGATCTGCAACCCTATAGGTGGAACAATAATATGAACTAACTTGTACCCCCCATAGCTCGTGTCTCTAGCTGCATATGTATCAGAAGATGGCCTAGTCGGCCATCATTGGGAAGAGAGGCCCATTGGTCTTGCAAACTTTATGTGCCTCAGTACAGAAGAACACCAGGGCCAAGAAGTGGAAGTGGGTGGGTGGGGGAGTAGGGGACTTTTGGGATAGCATTGGAAATGTAAATGAAGAAAATACCTAATAAAATAATAGTAAAAAAAAAAAAAGAAAAAGACAGAAATTAGTTGACATATATGTCTTTCATCTGTAACTACTAATTTTTGTAATTTTGGCAAGTTCTTCTAATTTTGTATGTTAAGACATATATTTATATTATGTCCTGTAATAGAGACTGCTGTCTGTTTATTATAGTTCAATGCTTACAGATTTGGCATGTATCATAGTCTCCATATCAAACTAATATCAACTTCGTGTGCTGCAATATTAAGTAGAGTTTATCAGCAAAGATGTCCTTGATGATCTGTGAGCAAAATTCCTTGAAAGTGTCCATTGTCTTTCCACTCGTAGTGTCTCTCTTCATTTTGGCTTTTAATTCTTCTAGTAATTTTATATGCTATTCCCTAGGGCATTGTGGTGCTTTTTGAATCTATAGTTTGACGACTTCCATTGATTTTCAGTGACTTTACTCATGTTTTTCTAACTATATTCTTTCTTTTTTATTTATTTCCATTTGAAATGTCATTCCACTTGAACCTGAATTCTGATTTTGACTCATATGTCTTGTCTTTTACACATTCATATGTCTTGTCTTTTACACACTCATGTCTTTTACACACTCATGTCTTTTACACACTCACATGTCTTGTCTTTTACATACTCATATGTCTTATCTTTTGTAATTCATGTCTTGTCTTTCACACATTCATATGTCTTGTCTTTTGCACACTCATATCTTTTATACACCCATGTCTTCACACACTCCCATGTCTTGTCTTTTCCACACCCATATGTCTCTCACAGCTTTCCTTTTGTCACTGTGCGCTTCCTTTCAGGTGCTTCCCTTCGAGAATCCACACCCTTCCCACACCACATTATTATGTCTCAACTGTTCTCACATCTACTGAGTTCTTAAGTTTGTGAACCTGAGTGCTATTTCAATTCAAGGTGTTTCAGTTTATGCTTTTTAATTTTCAGGTCTCTTTATTTTCTTTATGTCATGCACTTACTTAAACCCTCCATGTGGATTTATTACCCACATTTTTCTCCCTTTAAAACATTTTATTATCTCTTCATTTGGGACAATTTTCTAAGTTATATACACTATATGTGCAAACTTATACAAATTATTTTAGAAATGTAATTTTTCTCCTTGAGGGGATATAGAATACTTTTGTCAGGAATTCTTGTTAATGACTTTTCCAACTAGGTCAATTTAATTGTATCTTAAGGTCTAAAATGCTCTGAAATTAAGATCAGTTTCTTCATCACCCACTAAACTTCATGTTCTTATGTGCTCCCAAAGAGTCCTTCTTACTCTCTGAGAAGTTTTCTCTAGAAATCAAAATTAGTTGACTTTTTTCCCTTCTCTTGGACAGATTTCATTTAGTGTTATTTCACTCATATTTATAATAAGATATTATTTAAAACAAGATTCCTGTTCTCAGAAAGATGTTTGGTAGGTATCCTATTGTCATTATAGAAGTTGATTTCCTACTTAATAAATACTTCTTAGGTCAATTAAAACCTCCATTTCTTCCATTTTTAATGAATGTGAAAAATGATATAATATTTGGTATATTTTCTTTTATCTGGGAGATAAATAGTACAGTTTGGTTTTGGCACATGGCCATTTTAACTTTGAAGGGATTAGAGACTGAGGAGACAAGCAACATGGATTGATCTGATTCTTGAAAAACAGGTAAAGTGTAGGTGGAGAAGCAAGGATTATACACACTGACATCAAGAGAGGGGCAGGAATTATAGGTACGCTATTCTAATAAAACATCTTTCTGGTCTGTGAAAACAACAATAACCAGTTCATTCAAAATATCAATAGTCTTTTCGCTACTTACTGTCAACCCTTTGCAACACACACAGTCAACTGTTTTTCATCATCTCCTGGTTTTATGAACACAGCATTTACTTATACACATCTTTAAAGTCTATTAAAATTGTGTTAATGTGTTTCACCATGATGGTACCATCCATGTTTGAATGTACTGGTTTTTAATTACATTCACTTCCTAGCTATCTTCTCCTCCCCTAATTCTTTTGTCTTTTGCAACTGCTTCATTGCTTTCATTTATTTTTGTTTTTAATAATACCAGTTTTGCATATAAGAAAAAAAATGTGTCCCATTTGTCTTTCTGTGCTTGTATTTTATAGCCCTGGAACAATGTCTTAATATCTCAAAATTACATAATCCTTTATTTCCTAATAAAATACTTTGAAGTATACTACACAGGTTTCTAACTGCATAGTCATTGATATGTAGGAAGATGAGGGTACTTTGTCCAACTTGAAAAATATCAGACAAATTTAGCACTTGATTCTTTGGGTGCTATCTTGGTTTTTATAAACAGAAAAGGACAAGAGCATCAGCTTTATCTTTTGAATAACTTTTCAAAGTATGACAAACACTGAAGCCTTGACATAAATAGTAAGTAGGAATAAAATTTCCAAAATAAACTGATTGCAACTTGGTAAAAATGCTGTGAGTGACAAAGCGGCTATGCATACAGATGCCAGGATATAGCATCCTTACTCATGCTGTGCACCAACACAGGTAGAGTCTTCTAAATCTTTGTCACCACTGGGTTTTCACTATGTTTTTAGAATCTTTCATTATCTCATTTCATTATTAATTGTGATTTCATGCAGAAATATTACCCTGTTTTACTCACAGTAACTTCATTACAAAGTATAAATATCATTCTTGTTTTAAAGTGAAATTGACAGAATTCAAGAAATTAAATAATATACAAAAATTAATATATTGAACAATCACATATGGACCTAAAATAAAAATTGATGTTTTTATTTTCTCTATCATCAACAGTCTTATTTATTTGTACTGTTCCTCATGTTAGCTCCAGTGACAGTTGGGTAATACTTTTTTCTTGCAAGACTGATGGTGCTCATGTTGATTGTTTAGTAATATAAGCCCTCATCTAAGGAAGACAGACATGTATAGTTATTAAATAAAAGATAAAGACAAAGGGGCACAGTTATTCAAGGATCAGAATATCTCATGCCCTTGTTTGATATAGGTATATATTAGCTTTGTATATAATCATTTGAGTAACCAAATGCCTAACGGAGAAACTGTTAATGTTAGATGATCTGTTCAGAAATTAAGGCAACATATTGCATAAAAGGATACAATATTACTAATGAGACAATCTCCTATTTCATACAGCAAAATATCACATAATGAATTTTACATTTTTTCTAATAATTTGAATGGATTCTGAGATGAAAAACTTTGTGATAGGTATCATAAACTATATCCAGGGTTATTTTGCATAAATCATTTTATTAAATCTTTAATTTTAAAAATTTATACTGTAATGAGACTTTAAACAGTAATGTATATTTACACACTGTTAAAAATTTGTCTGATCACCTTGTGTTGCTAAACATTAGATGAAAATAGTGTCTATCCACAGACAAAATTGGACAAAAATATAAAAATATTTTCATTTTACAACCAAGCCTTTTGAGGATATTTGTAAATTTTTGTAAATAACTCCCAATTAAACACGTGGCATTGTATACCTGAAAAAAATATGTCTCTGATTTAGAGTTTCTGTCACCAATTTATATTTATCAAGCATTCAGAACACTCCCTTCTTATTTTAATGGTTATTGGATTTAACTGTACCATGCTGGATATGTAAATTATCTACTAAAATATTGGAGCAATCATAAAAAATGAATAAAAAGACTTACAGATTTATAAAAAGGTGTAAATTAGATTTTAAATTTCACTTCATATTTATTTTTAGGGTTAATTTTAAATTGACATACTATATCTATATGATCATGTGAGCAACGGGGTATAAAAAGGAGAATGGAATATTTGAAAATTTGCCTAAATGGCTAGTTTTCCTACATGCTCAGTTAATGAGGAGCAGTGTGTTTTTTGTGTATGTGTGTGTGTGGTGGTGGTATGTGGATGTGTGTATGTGCAAATGTATTTTATCATTATGTCTCATTAAGAATACTTATGCAGGTAGGATCACCACTGCTGCTCAGAAGAACCCATATGGAACCCTCAGGACACAGGAACCAAGGGGCAGCATGGGACAGGAAACTTCTGGTCTCCATCTGCGCCCAGAGCTGATCCTGTGCCACAGAGCTATGTACACAAATACCGCCAGGAGAAAGCTGATCTCACAGGAGTACCTACACACCTGTGAGCATAGGTAAGATCTTCACTTCTCTTCAAATTCCTGAAGAGAGACACTCACAGAGCCATCAGAACACAGGAAGCAAGGATCAGCTGGAGATGGGATCCTTCTGGTATTTGTTTGCACCCCAGAGCTGATCTTGTATCACAGTTCTCCATACCCAAATTCCTCTCAGAAAGAACTGGTCTCCTAAGAGTACTAACACATAGGCTTCCAGGAGGGACAAGCCAAAGTCAGAGACCAGCTAACACCAGAGATAACCAGATGGCAAAAGGCAAGCACAAGACCATAAGGAACAGAAACCAAGACTGCTTGGCATCATCAGAACCCAGTTCTCCCACTGCAGTGAAGCCTTGTTACCCCAAATCAGAAAAGTAAGACTCTGACTTAAAAATCACATCTCACGATGATGACAGAGGAATCTAAGGACACAAATAACTCCCTCAAAGAAATACAGGGGAACACAGGTAAACAGATAGAAGACATTAAAGAGGAAACACAAATATCCCTTAAAGAATTACAGGAAAACACAACCAAACAGGTGAAGGAACTGAACAAAACCATCCAGGATCTAAAAATGGAAATAGAAACAGTAAAGAAATCACAAAAGGAGAAAACTCTGAAAGAAAACCTAAGAAAGAGACCAGGAGTCATAGATGCAAGCATTTCCAACAGAATACAGGAGATAGAAGAAAAAATCTCAGGTGCATAAGATACCATAGAAAACATTGACACAACGGTCAAAGAAAATGCAAAATGCACAAAGCTCCTAACCCAAAATTTCCACAAAATCCAGGACACAATGAAAAGACCAAACAAAAAGATAATAGGTATAGAAGAGAGTGAAGATTCCCAACTTAAAAGGCCAGCAAATATCTTCAACAAAATTATAGAAGAAAACTTCCCTAACCTAAAGAAAGCGATGCCCATAAACATACAAGAAGACTACAAGACTCCAAACAGATTGGACCAGAAAGAAATTCCTCCTGTCACATAATAATCAAAGTACCAAATGCACTAAATAAAGAAAGAATACTAAAAGCCATAAGAGAAAAGTTCAAGTAACATATAAATGCAGACCTATCAGAATTATGACAGACTTCTCACCAGAGACTATAAAAGGTAGAAGATCCTAGAGAAATCTCATTCAAATCCTGAGAACACGAATACCAACACAGAATACTATACCCAGCAACACTCTCAATTACCATTGATGGAGAAACCAAGATATTCCATGACAAAACAAAATTTACACAATATCTTTCCACAAATACAGTCCTACAAAAGATAATAGAAGGAAAATGCCAACACAAGGAGGGAAACTACACCTTGAAAAAGCAAGAAAGTAATCTTTCAAGAAACCCAATAGAAGATAACCACACAAACAAAAATAACATCAATAATAACAGGGAGAAACAATCACTATTCCTGAATATCTCTTAACATCAATGGACTCAATTCCCCAATAAAAAGACATAGACTAACAGACTGGATACAGAAACAAGTACCAGCATTTTGCTGCATACAGGAAATTTACCTCAGTATCAAAGACAAACACTACCTCAGAGTAGAGGACTAGAAAACAATTTTCCAAGCAAATGGTCCCAAGAAACAAGCAGGAGTAGCCATTCTAATATCAGATAAAATTGACTTTAAACCAAAAGTCATCAAAAAAAAGATAAGGAAGATACTTCATACTCATCAAAGGAAATTCTACCAAGAAGAACTCTCAATTCTGAACATCTATGCTCCAAATGCAAGGGCACTCAGAATTCTCAACCAAGGAATACCAAATGGCTGAGAAGCACCTAAAGAATTGTACAACATCCTTAGTCATCAGGGAAATGCAAATCACAACAACCCTGAGATCCCACTTCACACCAGCCAGAATGGCTAAGATCAAAACTCAGGTGACAGCAGACGCTGGTGAGGATGTGGAGAAAAAGGAATATTGCTCGATTGTTGGTGGGATTGCAAGCTGGTACAACCACTCTGGAAATCAGTTTGGTGGTTCCTCTGAAAATTGGACACAGTACTACCTGAGGACCCAGCTATACTACTCCTGGGTATATACCCAGAAGATGCTCCAACATGTAATAAGGACACATAATCCACTATGTTCATAGCAGCCTTACTTATAATAGCCAGAAGGTGGAAAGAACCCAGATGTTCCTCAACAGAGGAATGGATACAGAAAATGTGGTACATTTACACAATGGAATACTATTCAGCTATTAAAAACAATGAATTCATGAAATCCTTAGGCAAGTGAATGGAACTAAAAAATATCATCCTGAGTGAGGTAACCCAATCACAAAAGAACACACATGGTATACACCCACTGATAAGTGGATATTAGCCCCAAAGCTCAGAATACCCAAAATACAATTCACAGACCACATGAAGCTCAAGAAGAAGGAAGACAAAAGTGTGGATACTTCGGTCCTTCTTAGAAGGGGACAACAAAATACCCATGGGAGGAGTTACAGAAACAATGTGTGGAGCAGAAACTGAAGGAAAGGCCATCCAGAGACTGCCCCACCTGGGGATCCATCCCATATACAGCCATCAAGCCCAGACACTATCGTGGATGCCAACAAGCCCTTGCTATAACAGGAGCCTGTTATAGCTGTCTCCTCAGGGGCTCTACCAGTGCCTGACAAAGGTGGATGCTCTTAGCCAACCATTGAACTGAGCACAGGGTCCCCAATGGAGGAGCTAGAGAAAGGACCCAAGGAGCTGAAGGGGTTTGAAGACCAATAGGAGGAACAATATGAACCAACCAGTACCCCCAGAGTTCCTAGGGACTAAACCACCAACCAAAGAGTACATATGGAAGGATTCATGGCTCCAACTGCATATGTAGCAGAGGATGGCCTAGTCGGTCATCAATGGGAGGAGAGGCCCTTGCTCCTGTGAAGGATCCATTGCCCCAGTGTAGGAGAAGGCCAGGGCCAGGAAGCTGGAGTGGGTGGGTTGGTGAGCAAGGGGAGGGGGAAAGGGAAAGGAGATTTTCGGAATGGAAACCAGGAAAGGGGTTAATATTTGAAAATTAAATAAAAAATATATATAGAAAGAAAAAAGAAAAACAAAGAAAAAAAGACCATTGAGCAATAAAATAAAATAATAAAAAGAATACTCATAATTTTCAGGGGAGAAATTTGGAATTATTCTTGAAAGTTTGTAGTACAGATTCTGCTTATCATTTCAAAGCAAAATAGTGATCTATTTTTAAAAATCTTTGGAAATATAGAACATTCTGCAAAGACTAAGAAAATATGTTTTACAAACATCTGTAATATTTCACATGATTTTATAAATAAATTACAAAAACTTAACTGGCATACTGTATTCCTTTATAAACCCCTGGCTATAGCAAATACTATAACAAACATATACACACACATATACACAGACACAGACACACCTTTATAACTTAAACACAAATTATGTACAAATGCTACATAAAATAAATTACAAAAGACAAACTCAAAAACCTATAGCTTCAAAGAGAACGTAATAAATCATTTATAAAAATAGAACAAAATGGATATCCACAAAAAGTTGCATGGTGATTAAATATCATTATATAAGTCATAAACTGAAAACATTCAATTCATTTTTATTTGCCTCATCAAATTAAGGCTATGTTCACCAAATCTGAGAAAGCAGTCACTAAAGAGATTCAGACATGTTCTGTTGGCGAAGCCAGCCTGTCCATTGTAGACTTTTTATTTTGTGTAAGTATGCACCACTGTATTTCCTAGTTTTAATTTTCTGCACATTGTCTGAATTTCCCCAAACAATTCTCTAGATTTACAGTTTAAAAATACATTCATGTGTTTTATTATGAGCCCTGCAAAAGCCTAGTAATAGAATATGGCACATATGTTTTTACAATAGAATTTAAAAGTAAATGTTGTGATTATCATGCATTTTATACAAGATATGTTTTGTGTTTCCTGTTAGAGAATTTTCCCATGGTGGTTGTATGAAGTTATCAACAACCAAGTTCAAAATGAGAGACGTTCTGTAGACGTATCCACTGAGCCTGAGCTCCACAACCCTGCATTTTGATTGCATTTGTTGCTATTGTTCTCTCCTTCTGTTGCAGAGATGTTTGCTTGATGAGGGACAAGGACACACTTACTTGTGGGCATAAGGACACGTTTTGAATGTAGCTGGGGAACAGGCTGGACTAGTAACATGGTGGTTGATAAGTATTTACAAGAATGTTTAATTCTGTGTCCATTTAATAGAATAGTTTAAGACTGTCCCTTAGGGACTATGGCCTATGCAGCCATAGGTTCCTGGTCCAAAGATAGTAGCAGGCATGGATTCTATCTATTGGAAGAGGCCTTAAGTCTAATAAGAAAGTAGTTGGGACCTGATACTCCTAGAGCTTTCATCCCATTACTACACTAGAGAGGCTATTTTTTCCAAACCAGTCACCATAGCTCACACAGTTTATATCTAATCAGATACTGATCACTTCTCTTCCCAAGAAGCTTACATAGTGATCCACTCCCAGAAATATGAAAACTAGTCAAAAGGGACGAAGCTTCCATGCCAATACCAGCTTCCATGTTCTGTAACTTAGGTATGTGATATCTAAAGCAACAGGATCTTATCAAGTTCTGGGGGTCAACCAAGAGCAATAGCATTAACCTGGATTGTTTGGGGAGCAAGGGATTCCAACCAACCAACAACCCAAAGGGAGGTAACTCATACCTGGGACCGGGCCTTTTATTTGATAGCTTATGCTGTCAGGGATGTATCACCCCCAGCACCATATAGAGTAACTCCATTTAAATTCGTGTATGTGTATATTTTAGGAAATTTTTAGACTCATAGTAGGAAGATTCTACTGCAGCAGGTTTCCATAGCCTTTCCAAAGGTCTTTAGTATAGTTAGTTATCTTTTTCTATAGCCCTTCCTCTGCTCTCATAACTCCACTTAGTCCTTCCTGTTCCATTACTCACCTTTCTCCCTTCATACCATCTTACATCCCACTTCTTTGGCTAAGGTTAGGTGTAATATCTGTTCTTACCAAATTATCTTAGTAAGTTTCAATTTCTATTTCCTTATAGATTAAGATGTTAACCATTTATATGTAATTGTGCATTTGTACTTCATCTTTTAAGAATTGTCTGTTTATTAGCCTATTGATTAAGTATATTCACAGCATTTTTAACTGGTTTTCATAATCCAATTGTCAGTTCTTGGCATTATTTCCTGAACTAGTTGGGTATGATATAGCGACTGTGAATCTTGTGTCAGAGGAGGTGATAGGTAGATCCCTGTAGTTAACTGGCAACTCAGTGTAGGCGACCTGTGAGCTTCATGCTAATTGCAATACTCTATCTCAAATAAATAAGACAAAGAATGAGGAAGACACCTGCCACTGACCTCTGACTTACACATAAACAGACACATGTCTATGGGCATCTACACACATCTTTGCACACACAAACACATGAGCAGACATAAAATATTGCACATATAAATACTGAAATTTTATTCAGTCATAGAGAAATAATAAGATTATTTTATTCTTGATTCTTCAATAAAATGAAATGGATATGTCAAGCAAAAAATCATTTTCAGAAGGACAAATACTATATATTTCTTCTCATATAAAAAAACTAGATTCAAACTTACTGTGTATATATAAATATAAATACACAGATATTATATTTACATACAAGTACAAAGAGGGTTAAGGGGAAGGGAGAGATCTGGAGGGTGATAAACACTTGTGACATGAAGCAGAATATGAGATGATCTTAGAGAAGGGAGAGACCAATGAAGGGGGAAGGAATCAGGGAAGAAAGAGGAGCAGTGGGAAGGATAAGAACTAATATCATGACAGAAGCTAACAGCTTCTGGGACAGGTGGGAGCCACAGAGCTTCTGTGGCAGACCCCAATTCACTCTCCAGACATCCGGGCACCTTCCCTGCCAGAGGAGAGGTGTCCACCCGGCCTGGGAGGCTGTTGCTGGAGCATCTGGTGGAGACATTTTGGTTCCCGGATCCTGCCAAGACTAGTCTACACAGGCTCCAGACCTCTAATCACCTTCCCTGCTAGAGGAGAGGTGTCCACCCTGCCCGGAAAAGCTTCCCCGGAGTATCCGCGGGAGCCATCTTCCTTCCTGGATCCCACCAAGACTAGTCTGCACAGGTGAGTGTGTGGACTACAGAAGCTAACAGCTTCTGGAACAGGCTCGGTTTCGAGCTGTCATCTGCCAGGAGGCAAATCCAATCAATAGATATCTGTGCACCTTCTCTGCAAGAGGAGAGCTTGCCTGCAGAGAGTGCTCTAACCACTGAAACTCAGGAAAGAGCTAGTCTCCCAGGTCTGCATGTAGAGGCTAACAGAATCACGAAAGGAATAAGCTCTAACGGGAGACAACTATAACAGATGACTCCAGAGATTACCAGATGGCAAAAAGCAGACATAAGAATCTTACTAACAGAAACCAAAACCACTCACCATCATCAGAACCCAGAACTACCACCTCAGCCAGTCCTGGGTACCCCAACACACCCGAAAAGCTAGACCCGGATTTAAAGGCATATCTCATGATGATGGTAGAGGACATCGAGAAGGACTTAAATAACTTACTTAAAGAAATACAGGAGAACACTGCTAAAGAGTTACAAGTCCTTAAAGAAAAAGAGGAAAACACCTCCAAAAAGGTGATGGAAATGAACAAAACCATACAAGAACTAAAAAGGGAAGTGGACACAATAAAGAAAACCCAAAGTGAGGCAACTCTGGAGATAGAAACCCTAGGAAAGAAATCTGGAAACATAGATGCGAGCATCAGCAATAGAATACAACAGATGGAAGAGAGAATCTCAGGTGCACAAGATTCTATAGAGAACATCGGCACAACAATCAAAGACAATGCAAAATGCAAAAGGATACTAACTCAAAACATCCAGGAAATCCAGGACACAATGAGAAGACCAAACCTATGTATAATAGGAGTAGATGAGAATGAAGATTTTCAACTTAAAGGGCCAGCAAATATCCTCAACAAAATTATAGAAGAAAATTTCCCAAACCTAAAGAAAGAAAGACATGCCCATGAACATACAAGAAGCCTACAGAACTCCAAATAGACTGGAACAGAAAAGAAATTGCTCCCGACACATAATAATCAGAACAACTAATGCACTAAATAAAGATAGAATATTGAAAGCAGTAAGGGAAAAAGGTCAAGAAACAGATAAAGGCAGGCCTATCAGAATTACACCAGATTTTTCACCAGAGACTATGTAAGCCAGAAGATCCTGCACACATGTTATACATACACTAATTCTTTAATACAGACACAAATGCCAGCCCAAGCTACTATACCCAGCCAAACTTTCAATTACCATAGATGGAGAAACCAAAGGATTCCACGACAAAACCAAATCCACACATTATCTTTCCATGAATCCAGCCCTTCAAAGGTTAACAGAAAAAAAAAAAATAAAAGGATGGAAATGTCGCCCTAGAAAAAGCAAGATGGTAATCCTTCAACAAACCGGAAAAAAAAAAAAAAAAAAAAGACAGCCACAAGAACAGAATGCCAACTTTAACAACAAAAATAATAGGAAGCAACAATTACTTTTCCTTAATATCTCTTAATATCAGTGGACTCAACTCCCCAATAAAAAGACACAGACTAACAGACTGTTTACACAAAGAGGACCCAACATTCTGCTACTTACAGGAAACCCATCTCAGGGAAAAAGACAGACACTACCTCAGAATGAAAGGCTGGAAAACAATTTTCCAAGCAAATAGTCTGAAGAAACAAGCTGGAGTAGCCATTCTAATATCTAGTAAAATCGACTTTCAACCCAAAGTCATCAAAAAAGACAAGGAGGGGCACTTCATACATATCAAAGGTAAAATCTTCCAAGAGGAACTCTCAATTCTGAATATCTATGGTCCAAATGCAAGGGCAACCACATTCATTAAAGAAACTTTAGTAAAGCTCAAAGCACACATTGCACCTCACACAATAATAGTGGGGGACTTTAACACACCACTTTCATCAATGGACAGATCATGGAAACAGAAACTAAACAGGGACACAGTGAAACTAACAGAAGTTATGAAACAAATGGACTTAACAGATATCTATAGAACATTTTATCCTAAAACAAAAGGATATAACTTCTTTTCAGCACTTCATGGTACCTTCTCCAAGATTGACCATATAATTGGTTACAAAACAGGCCTCAACAGATACAAAAATATTGAAATTGTCCCATGCATCCTATCAGATCACCATAGACTAAGGCTGATCTTCAATAACAACAAAAATAACAATAAGCCAACATTCACATGGAAAATGAACAACACTCTTCTTAATGATACCTCAGTCAAGGAAGGAATAAAGAAAGAAATTGAGGACTTTTTAGAGTTTAATGAAAATGAAGCCACAACATACCCAATCTTATGGGACACAGTGAAAGCATTTCTAAGAGGAAAACTAATAGCTCTGAGTGCCTCCAAAAAGAAACTAGAGAGAGCACACACTAGCAGCTTGACAACACATTTAAAAGCTCTAGAACAAAAGGAAGCAAATTCACCCAAGAGGAGTAGAAGGCAGGAAATAATCAAACTCAGGGGTGAAATCAACCAAGTGGAAACAAGAAGAACTTTTCAAAGAATCAACCTAACAAGGAGCTGGTCCTTTGAGAAAATCTACAAGATAGATAAACCCTTAGCCAGACTCACTAGAGGGCACAGGGACAAAATCTTAATTAACAAAGTCAGAAATGAAAAGGGAGACATAACAACAGATCCTGAAGAAAGCCAAAACACCATCAGATTCTTCTACAAAAGGCTGTACTCAATAAAACTGGAAAACCTGGATGAATGGACAAATTTCTGGACAGATACCAGGTACCAAAGTTAAATCAGGATCAGGTTAATGATCTAAACAGTCCTATATCCCCTAAAGAAATAGAAGCAGTCATTAATAGTCTCCCAACCAAAAAAAAAAAAAAAAAAAAAAAAAAAAAGCCCAGGACCAGATAGGTTTAGTGCAGAGTTCTAACAGACCTTCAAAGAAGATCTAATTCCAGTTCTTCACAAACTATTCCACAAAATAAAAGCAGAATGTACTCTGCCCAACTCATTCTATGAAGCCACAATTACTCTGATGCCTAAACAACAGCAAGACCCAACAAAGATAGAGAACTTCAGATCAATTTTCCTTATCAATATCGATGCAAAAATACTCAATAAAATTCTCGCTAACCGAATCCAAGAACATATCAAAACAATCATCCATCCTGACCAAGTGGGTTTCATTCCAGGGATGCAGGGATGGTTTAATATACAGAAATCCATCAACATAGTCCATTATATAAACAAACTCAAAGACAAATCCACATGATCATCTCCTTAGATGTGGAGAAAGCATTCGACAAAATCCAACACACATTCATGATAAAAGTCTTGGAAAGATCAGGAATTCAAGGCCCATACCTAAACATGATAAAAGCAATCCACAGCAAACCAGTAGCCAACCTCAAAGTAAATGGAGAGAAGCTGGAAGCAATCCCACTAAAATCTGGGACTAGACAAGGCTGCCCACTTTCTCCCTACCTATTCAACCTTGTACTTGAAGTCCTAGCCAGAGCAATTCGACCAAAAAAAAAGGAGATCAAGGGGATACAAATTGGAAAGGAAGAAGTCAAAATATCACTTTTTGCAGATGATAGTATAGTATATTTATATGCGACCCTAAAAATACCACCAGAGAACTCCTAAACCTGATAAACAGGTTCAATGAAGTATCTGGATATAAAATTAACTCAAACAAGTCAATGGACTTTCTGTACACAAAGGATAAACAGGCTGAGAAAGAAATTAGTGAAACAACACCCTTCTCAATAGTCACAAATAATATAAAATATGGTGGTGTTACTCTAACTAAGGAAGTGAAAGATCTGTATGATAAGAATTTCAAGTCTCTGAAGAAAGAAATTAAAGAAGATCTCTGAAGGTGGAAAGATCTCCCATGCTCATGGATTGGCAGGATCAATATAGTAAAAATCACTATCTTGTCAAAAGCAATCTACAGATTCAATGTAATCCCCATCAAAATTCCAACTCAATTCTTCAACGAATTGGATAGGGCAATCTGCAAATTCACCTGGAATAATAAAAAACCTAGGCTAGCAAAAACTCTTCTCAAGGATAAAAGAACCTCTGGTAGAATTACCATGCCTGACCTAAAGCTGTACTACAGAGCAATTGTGATAAAAACTGCATGGTACTGGTATAGAGACAGACAAGTAGACCAATGGAATAGAATTGAAGACCCAGAAATGAACTCACACACCTATGGTCACTTGATCTTTGACAAGGGAGCTAAAACCATCCAGTGGAAAAAAGACAGCATTTTCAACAAATGGTGCTGGCACAACTGGTGGTTATCATGTAGAAGACTGTGAATTGATCCATTCTTATCTCCCTGTACTAAGGTCAAATCTAAGTGGATTAAGGAACTCCACATAAAACTAGAGACAGTGAAACTTATAGAGGAGAAAGTGGGGAAAAGCCTCGAAGATATGGGCACAGTGGAAAAATTCCTGAATAGAACAGCAATGGCTTGTGCTGTAAGATGGAGAATTGAAAAATGGGACCTCATAAAATTGCAAAGCTTCTGTAAGGCAAAAGAAACCGTCAATAAGACAAAAAGGCCACCAACTGATTGGGAAAGGATTTTTACCTATCCTAAATCAGATAGGGGACTAATATCCAATATGTATAAAGAACTCAATAAGTGGACACCAGAAAATCAAATAGCCCCATTAAAAATTGGGCTTAGAGCTAAATAAAGAATTCTCACCTGAGGAATACCGAATGGCAGAGAAGCACCTGAAAAAATGTTCAGCATCCTTAATCATCAGGGAAATGCAAATCAAATCAACCCTAAGATTCCATGTCATAACAGTCAGAATGGCTAAGATCAAAAATTCAGGTGACAGCAGATGCTGGTGAGGATGTGGAGAAAGAGGAACACTCCTCCATTGTTGGTGGGACTGCAAGCTTGTACAACCACTCTGGAAATCACTCTGGTGGTTCCTCAAATAATTGGACGTAGTACTACTGGAGGATCCCGCAATACCTCTCCTGGGCATATATCCAGAAGATGTACCAACCGGTAAGAAGGACACATGCTCTACTATGCTCATAGCAGCCTTATTTATAATAGCCAGGAGCTGGAAAGAACCCAGATGCCCCTCAACAGAGGAATGGATACAGAAAATGTGGTACATTTACACAATAGAGTACTACTCAGCTATTAAAAAACAATGAATTTATGAAATTCCTAGGCAAATGGATGGACCTGGAGAGCATCATCCTGAGTGAGGTAACTCAATCATAAAAGAACTCACATGATATGTACTCACTGATAAGTGGATATTAGCCCAGAAACTTAGAATACCCAAGATAGAAGATACAACTTGAGAAACACATGACGCTTGGGAAGAAAGAAGCCCAAGGTGTGGATACTTTGCCCCTTCTTGGAATTGGGAGCAAGGCACCCATGGAAGGAGCTACAGAGACAGAGTTTGGAGCTGAGATGAAAGGATTGACCATCTAGAGGCTGCCACACCCGGGGTTCCATCCCATAATCAGCCTCCAAATGCTGACACCATTGCATACACTAGCAAGATTTTGCTGAAAGGACCCTGATATAGCTGTCTCTTGTGAGACTATGCAGGGGCCTAGCCAACACATAAGTGGATGCTCACAGTCATGTATTGAATGGATCACTGGACCCCAATGGAGGAGCTGGAGGAAGTACCCAGGGAGCTGGGGGGATCTGTAACCCTATAGGTGGAACAACAATATGAACTAACCAGTATCCCCTGCAGCTCGTGTCTCTAGCTCCATATGTATCAGAAGATGGCCTGGTCGGCCATCAGTGGAAGGAGAGGCCCATTGGTCGTGCAGACCTCATATGCCTCTGTACGGGGAACACCATGGCCAAGAGGTGGGAGTGGGTGGGTGGGGCAGTGGGTGTGGGAGGGTGTGGGGGACTTTTGGGATAGCATTGGAAATGTAAATGAAATAAATACCCAATAATAAAATAAATAAATAAATAAATAGTACTAATATCATGCTTTATTTTCATGAAAATGCCATAGTGAAACTTACCACTTTGCATAACATTTAAAATTATTTAAGGAAACAAAAAAGCAAGATGAAACAAGAGATTACATTGTTTACTAAGAGTATTGATACAACCCACAGCAAATAGAAGTTCTGGACCTCAGATTTTCTATGAGGGTTGTTAGAGCAGTTCTACATGCTTCCTTTCCACTGTATGAAATATGGATCATATTGAAAAATGCCTTCAAATGAACTATGAACTCACTAGTGAAGACCACCAGTATGGTATATTTTAAATAATGTTGAGAATTTAAAATTTGTAAAAAGCTTACATTTGATAAAGCTATGGTAGGGGAAATTATAATTTATTCCATGATCATGATGAATTATATAAGCCATTGAATGTTCACTGCAAATGTAAATATATCAATTTCGAATTTAGGGCATAGAGATGCCCCATACTTTACATTACATCCAGAAACACAGTTTTAAGTTAGAAAAAAAAAATAGAAATATTGAGTAAAAACTTGTGGATCAAATAATAAGATCCTCATAATTTGATGGCTGCTCTGAGCTTGGCTGAGCGCCCTCTGGGGTTATCTTGGACATCTTGATCTTCTGGAGTAAGTACCTTCTTGTGTATCAGCTCCCACTTCAGAGGCGCTCTTACAGAGTGTCTCTCCTCAGTCTCCTGATCTGAATCCAGCTGGGAAGTCTGCTTCACCTTCTGTCTAATGCTCAGGTTAAACCTTTCTGTCATGCTTATCCCAAGCAGAAAGCGTTTGACAATACGATCTTCTAAGGAATGGAAGGAGAGGGCGACCAGGCGACCACCAGTTTTTAGAAACTTCTCTGCTGTCCTCAGTCCTGCATAGAGCTCATTGAGCTCATTGTTCACAAAGATGCGAAGGGCTTGGAAAGTCTTGGTAGCGATGTGGGTGGATCTTTGTAGCAAGTCTTTTCTTGCATAGACAGCAGAGGGAGGAAAGGCACCTAGAGAGATTTTGTAAGAAGAAAGAAAGAAGAAAGGTAACATTAACATTTGCTATGTAAATGTTCTGGAACATGACTTATTTATGGATATTTAAGAACTAAATTTTCTGAGAAATTGTGACATTTCATTCACACTTCACTCTTCTTTGAAGTTTTCTTCATGGTTCAAAACCAAATGTCATAATAACTCAACAACAACAGTAATCGAACTAAGAGAGGAAAATAGAGTAGACATTTTGAAGACATTCATATAAAATTTCACAATGCTTCAAAAACCATTAACTTATAGTAATAAGAAATACCATGTGCTGCCATTAATAAAGGAAGCCACATCTAGGTGCACCATAACTGAACACGCTCAGGACAGTAACAAAGCAAAAGTAACAGGAAAATAACAGGTTCTTAGTGGGTCAGTGTGCAGGGAATATGAGACTGGGAAGTGCTCAGTCCTAAATAAGACATATGTATCCTCTTCTCGAGGCACAAGGGTCTTCCTGAAGAGGGGATAGAAAGTTACAAAGAGCTAGCGATAGCAATGGTGGTAGGGGATGACTTTAAGGAAACTGTTTTCTCACACACAGCAGGGCAGTTACGTATATGAACTCACAGTGAATGTAACAACACGCCTAAGACCTGTGTAGGCTCAAGTGAAACAAAATGCCAGCACGGAGGAGGGCAAGTGAGCCCCAAGTCCCACATCGTGCTAAGAAGCTATTGACATATGATAGCTGTTGGCAGAGGGAAGTCAGTTTTCTTTAATGCTATATTCCCTAGTAGGTTGACCATTGATCTCATTCGTAAGACTTGTTGGGCAATAGAAACTGGACTTTGTAGGGAGAAAAGAGAATGTTCTGTCTTTTGGGGAAAAAAACGGGCAGTAACGACCCTCTTGCCCCTCACTATCTGCAGCAGTTGGGAGAGCTGGCCCTGTACCGTACCTGGGCAGCATAGTAGAGCTGACCCTGGTAACAGGGATGCGGATGAACTGACACCAAGGGTGTGTGGGCTAGAGAGTTGCTCTGCCATGTGTCTGTTGTGCAGTGGCATGGATGTAGACATGATGTCCTACCCACCTGGCCCCTCACCACCTTCAGTGGTTTGGATAGTTGGCCTTGGGGGTCATGATAATGGGAGAGTTGGCCCAGCCTCTCACTGGCTACAACATTTGGAGAGCAGGCCCTGGACCTTGACTGGGTAGCACAGGAGAGCAGGCCCCAGTGGCAGCACCACCAGTGAACCAGTTATCCCCAAGAATGAGGGCATGAGTGCAGGAGTGCTAACCCTGTGCTGTGGGTGAGCTAGCCAAGGCAGTGTTGGAGAGCTTGCCCTAATGGTATGGATGAAAGAGTTGGTGGGTTGACCAACAAAGCTACTTACTACTATGCCCAGAACCCGGGCTTTTGAGTAGGCCCACCACAAAAATCTACGTCATCTATAAACTGCTGCAGTGTGTGAAAGGGCTTCTTCTGCAGTTCCAAAGCTCTAGGATCTCCATGACACAGGGCAACAACACTATAAAGGAGAGGAGTCCTGGTGAGAATCCAGTATTGATGGTGTGTAGCAGAAGCCAGAAGCTTTGGACCAGACACAGCAATAAACATTGCAAAAAAAGTTGTATTGACAAAAAGTTATACAGTGGGACGTATTGTTACATACTCCAGTTTCCACAGGGAAAGATTTTAAAGTCTTTGTTTAATTTATTTTTATTCTATTTTGAGGGGGTGACAAGGGCAGATACAAAGGGACCAGGTAGATGAGTAGGACTGGGGTGCACACAAATCTACAAAGTGAGTTCCAGGACAGCCAGGGCTATACAGACAAACCCTGTCTTGAAAAACCAAACCAAACCAAACCAAACCAAACCAAACCAAACCAAACCAAACCAAACCAAACCAAACCAAACCAGAAACCCCAAAATAACAACAAAAAACCAAAACAAACAAACAAAAAACCCCACACAAATCACAAATGACAAAAAGAAAAGTGTGATAAACCCAGAGTCTAAAAATTAAAACTTTTGCTTGAAAAGATACTGAAAATCCACAGAAAGGAATAAATATCAAATCACAGATCTAATGAGATTTGAATCTAGTACATACAAAGGAAGCAAAGTACAGAATGACAGATAATACTGTCTCTGTACTCTTCTGCAACAAGCACATGAGACCAAACTTGCTCTGTACAGTTCCAGGACTGGGCTGAGCAAAAATGCTGACTTTTATGTAGGCTTACTCTGGCAAATATGATGTTAATAGATCGTAGGAATTTCAATGAAATTATACAAGAACTTCACTTGTTGGAACAGGCCATTAGTGAATATTCCATAAAAATTACATATCCATTCTGCTTCTTATGAATGAATATCTAGAGGATAACTGGAATCCTAATATTTTTAATATCCTTAATATGCTTCTTGCAAAAAAGAAATCATATAAGGATATGTATGCTTAGCTCATAATTCATAGTAGTTACACTATGGGAAGTGGCAGTATTGTGTATTACTTTTCTCTGTTAACTGAATCATAGAGAGAAACAACACACAGCACCATGAAGAACCTGAGGGTCTGAATGAGCAATCGTCGTGATGAGTGCACTCTGTCCCCATATAAACTCCACGCTAGAGGAGGTCAGACTCCAAATAGTTACACTCTAACCTGATGTGTTTCTCTGAAACAAGATGCCACCATGCTACCATCAAAACAGAAAAGCCAGGTCAATTTCTTTCAATCTGCTAAGTGATTCCTTTTATTTTATTTTAAAAGACTTCTAAGGATCTAAACAAAACACAGCAAGTCGTTATTTGAGGCTTAGATTAGGAGGAAGCTTGAATAAGACAGGGTTCCTAGCTGTTTCAACGTTTACATAATTCAACACTAATGTTGAAAAGAGAAATTTCATGTAAAATACAGTTTAAAGAACATATATTTTTATATAAAATAACAAAAACATTTGTATGGTCAATGAATTAACAAATATTGCAGAGCGCTTTTAATTGATTTATATATGCTTTCTTATCACTAAATTTAAATTTTGGCAGAACTTAAAACCATGGTTATGCATGGTAATCACTTAACTTGATATTTTAAAACCAAATTTTCATTTCAAACATATTCATTTCAGGATATAGTATTAAACACAGTACTTAATTATCCACAACTGGCTTTATGTTAAATGAGTTCACAAAATAGAGAAAAGTAGAGAGCATAATGTATTTTTACAGGGTACTGTCAATAAATATTTTTGAAAATAATAAAAGAATGTTTTATAACAAAATAATAAGAATAACCAAGTGGTGCCTGTAGTGATCATTTTATTGGGTTACAAAGTATGAAAGGCATTTAGGTTTCCCAGACCCATGGCACCTTCCTATGGCCTCAGAATAAACAGTTTATAATTCTGAGAGTCAGCTAGCTGTAAAACTATGAGGATCTTGACCAATTCTTTTAATCTGAAAAAATATCATTTTATATCAAAGTAGTAACACAAAGGAAAATTTTGTTACTGTTCTATATAACAAATTCACACTAGCTATATCTATAGTACTTGGAAACCTGTAGCTGACAATCCAACACACTTGTAATCAGATGCCCTTTTCTTTAATAAGGTCCAATTTGACCTTTGCAATGCCACACAGTCACAGAAAATGAACACAAAAATCTTTCAATTATCTTTCAGTCTTAATGATAACAAGTCATTATTAATCTATTACGGTTTCATTCTGGGGCATTGTGACTATTGTTTGTGGAATTCTGATGTGGACTACATTCAGTGGATTTCCTAAAGAGGATTTTTGGATATGGGTCAGTAACTCTCCTGTCTTATCTTTAGAGAACAGGGATGGCAGTGGGTTTTGTGAAGTACTTTGCTATTTCTCTGAGTGTCTGTAACACATCTTCCTCTATTTTGGATATAGTAATTTCCATGACTTCTTTTTATTAGCATTTGTGTTTTGTTTTTGTAGCTTATAGGAGAAAAGAAAGCTAGATAATTTAGATTATATAAAATAAGATTAAAAGAGAATTATAAAGGGGAATTGGGAAGCTGGCTCAATCTATGGAGTGCCTGATGTGTAAACATGGCACTTGAGTTCAGATACCTAATGTCCAGTAAGAGCCCAGCATAGTGGGTTATGTCTGTTGCCCCAGCAATTTGGGCCTAGAGATAGTTGGATCCCAGTAGTTCACTGGCCAGGCAACTTAGCCAAACTGATGTGCTTCAGGTTCACTGAGACCCCCATCTCCAAAAGCAAGAACAACTGATGGAGACACCAGCATAGATCTCTAGATTCTACACATAAGCACACACACACACACACACACACACACACACACACACACACACACAAAGGTAATCATAAAAGAATAGCGTTCAAAGCAGTGCGAACGAAGCATTACCTAGCAATACCCACCCCCAAAAAAAGAAATGAAACGAAAAGAAAATGCCTGCCTAAGTGACATGAAGGATTCTTTAAGACTTTCTTTAAAAAAATTAAAAATTATTTTTTTTCCATTTTTTATTAGGTATTTAACTCATTTACATTTCATGCTATACCAAAAGTCCCCCATATCCACCCACCCCCACTCCCCTGCCCACCCACTCCCCCTTTTTGGCCCTGGTATTCCCCTGTACTGGGGCATATAAAGTTTGCAAGTCCAATGGGCCTCTCTTTCCAGTGATGGCCGACTAGGCCATCTTTTGATATATATGCAGCTAGAGTCAAGAGCTCCGGGGTACTGGTTAGCTCATAATGTTGTTCCACCTATAGGGTTGCAGATCCCTTTAGCTCCTTGTCTACTTTCTCTAGCTCCTCCATTGGGAGCCCTATGATCCATCCATTAGCTGACTGTGAGCATCCACTTCTGTGTTTGCTGGGCCCCAGCATAGTCTCACAAGAGACAGCTACATCTGCGTCCTTTCAATAAAATCTTGCTAGTGTATGCAATGGTGTCAGCGTTTGGATGCTGATTATGGGGTGGATCCCTGGCTATGGCAGTCTCTACATGGTCCATCCTTTCATCTCAGCTCCAAACTCCGTCTCTGTAACTCCTTCCATGGGTGTTTTGTTCCCAAATCTAAGGAGGGGCATAGTGTCCACACTTCAGTCTTCATTCTCCTTGAGTTTCATGTGTTTAGCAAATTATATCTTATATCTTGGGTATCCTAGGTTTGGGGCTAATATCCACTTATCAGTGAATACATATTGTGTGAGTTTCTTTGTGAATGTGTTACCTCACTCAGGATGATGCCCTCCAGGTCCATCCATTTGGCTAGGAATTTCATAAATTCATTCTTTTTAATAGCTGAGTAGTACTCCATTGTGTAGATGTACCACATTTTCTGTATCCATTCCTCTGTTGAGGGGCATCTAGGTTCTTTCCAGCTTCTGGCTATTATAAATAAGGCTGCTATGAACATAGTGGAGCATGTGTCCTTCTTACCTGTTGGGGCATCTTCTGGATATATGCCCAGGAGAGGTATTGCTGGATCCTCCGGTAGTACTATGTCCAGTTTTCTGAGGAACCGCCAGACTGATTTCCAGAGTGGTTGTACAAGCCTGCACTCCCACCAACAATGGAGGAGTGTTCCTCTTTCTCCACATCCTCGCCAGCATCTGCTGTCACCTGAATTTTTGATCTTAGCCATTCTGACTGGTGTGAGGTGGAATCTCAGGGTTGTTTTGATTTGCATTTCCCTGATGATTAAGGATGTTGAACATTTTTTCAAGTGCTTCTCTGCCATTCGGTATTCCTCAGGTGAGAATTCTTTGTTCAGTTCTGAGCCCCATTTTTTAATGGGGTTATTTGATTTTCTGAAGTCCACCTTCTTGAGTTCTTTATATATGTTGGATATTAGTCCCCTATCTGATTCAGGATAGGTAAAGATCCTTTCCCAATCTGTTGGTGGTCTTTTTGTCTTATTGACGGTGTCTTTTGCCTTGCAGAAACTTTGGAGTTTCATTAGGTCCCATTTGTCGATTCTCGATCTTACAGCACAAGCCATTGCTGTTCTGTTCAGGAATTTTTCCCCTGTGCCCATATCTTCAAGGCTTTTCCCCACTTTCTCCTCTATAAGTTTCAGTGTCTCTGGTTTTATGTGAAGTTCCTTGATCCACTTAGATTTGACCTTAGTACAAGGAGATAAGTATGGATCGATTCGCATTCTTCTACACGATAACAACCAGTTGTGCCAGCACCAATTGTTGAAAATGCTGTCTTTCTTCCACTGGATGGTTTTAGCTCCCTTGTCGAAGATCAAGTGACCATAGGTGTGTGGGTTCATTTCTGGATCTTCAATTCTATTCCATTGGTCTACTTGTCTGTCTCTATACCAGTACCATGCAGTTTTTATCACAATTGCTCTGTAGTAAAGCTTTAGGTCTGGCATGGTGATTCCGCCAGAAGTTCTTTTATCCTTGAGAAGACTTTTTGCTATCCTAGGTTTTTTGTTATTCCAGACAAATTTGCAAATTGCTCCTTCCAATTCGTTGAAGAATTGAGTTGGAATTTTGATGGGGATTGCATTGAATCTGTAGATTGCTTTTGGCAAGATAGCCATTTTTACAATGTTGATCCTGCCAATCCATGAGCATGGGAGATCTTTCCATCTTCTGAGATCTTCTTTAATTTCTTTCTTCAGAGATTTGAAGTTTTTATCATACAGATCTTTCACCTCCTTAGTTAGAGTCACGCCAAGATATTTTATATTATTTGTGACTATTGAGAAGGGTGTTGTTTCCCTAATTTCTTTCTCAGCCTGTTTATTCTTTGTATAGAGAAAGGCCATTGACTTGTTTGAGTTTATTTTATATCCAGCTACTTCACCGAAGCTGTTTATCAGGTTTAGGAGTTCTCTGGTAGAATTTTTAGGGTCACTTATATATACTATCATATCATCTGCAAAAAGTGATATTTTGACTTCCTCTTTTCCAATTTGTATCCCCTTGATCTCCTTTTGTTGTCGAATTGCTCTGGCTAATACTTCAAGTACTATGTTGAAAAGGTAGGGAGAAAGTGGGCAGCCTTGTCTAGTCCCTGATTTTAGTGGGATTGCTTCCAGCTTCTCTCCATTTACTTTGATGTTGGCTACTGGTTTGCTGTAGATTGCTTTTATCATGTTTAGGTATGGGCCTTGAATTCCTGATCTTTCCAAAACTTTTATCATGAATGGGTGTTGGATCTTGTCAAATGCTTTTTCTGCATCTAACGAGATGATCATGTGGTTTTTGTCTTTGAGTTTGTTTATATAATGGATTACATTGATGGATTTTCGTATATTAAACCATCCCTGCATCCCTGGAATAAAACCTACTTGGTCAGGATGGATGATTGCTTTAATGTGTTCTTGGATTCGGTTAGCGAGAATTTTATTGAGGATTTTTGCATCGATATTCATAAGAGAAATTGGTCTGAAGTTCTCTATCTTTGTTGGATCTTTCTGTGGTTTAGGTATCAGAGTAATAGTGGCTTCATAAAATGAGTTGGGTAGAGTACCTTCTACTTCTATTTTGTGAAATAGTTTGTGCAGAATTGGAATTAGATCTTCTTTGAAGGTCTGATAGAACTCTGCACTAAACCCATCTGGTCCTGGGCTTTTTTTGGTTGGGAGACTATTAATAACTGCTTCTATTTCTTTAGGTGATATGGGACTGTTTAGATGGTCAACTTGATCCTGATTCAACTTTGGTACCTGGTATCTGTCCAGAAATTTGTCCATTTCGTCCAGGTTTTCCAGTTTTGTTGAGTATAGCCTTTTGTAGAAGGATCTGATGGTGTTTTGGATTTCTTCAGGATCTGTTGTTATGTCTCCCTTTTCATTTCTGATTTTGTTAATTAGGATTTTGTCCCTGTGCCCTTTAGTGAGTCTAGCTAAGGGTTTATCTATCTTGTTGATTTTCTCAAAGAACCAACTCCTCGTTTGGTTAATTCTTTGAATAGTTCTTCTTGTTTCCACTTGGTTGATTTCACCCCTGAGTTTGATTATTTCCTGCCGTCTACTCCTCTTGGGTGAATTTGCTTCCTTTTTTTCTAGGGCTTTTAGATGTGTTGTCAAGCTGCTAGTATGTGCTGTCTCCCGTTTCTTCTTGGAGGCACTCAGCGCTATGAGTTTCCCTCTTAGAAATGCTTTCATTGTGTCCCATAGGTTTGGGTACGTTGTGGCTTCATTTTCATTAAACTCTAAAAAGTCTTTAATTTCTTTCTTTATTCCTTCCTTGACCAAGGTATCATTGAGAAGAGTGTTATTCAGTTTCCACGTGAATGTTGGCTTTCCATTATTTATGTTGTTATTGAAGATCAGTCTTAGGCCATGGTGGTCTGATAGGATACATGGGACAATTTCAATATTTTTGTATCTATTGAGGCCTGTTTTGTGACCAATTATATGGTCAATTTTGGAGAAGGTCCCGTGAGGTGCTGAGAAGAAGGTATATCCTTTTGTTTTAGGATAAAATGTTCTGTAGATATCTGTCAGGTCCATTTGTTTCATAACTTCTGTTAGTTTCAATGTGTCCCTGTTTAGTTTCTGTTTCCACGATCTGTCCTTTGAAGAAAGTGGTGTGTTGAAGTCTCCCACTATTATTGTGTGAGGTGCAATGTATGCTTTGAGCTTTACTAAAGTATCTCTAATGAATGTGGCTGCCCTTGCATTTGGTGCGTAGATATTCAGAATTGAGAGTTCCTCTTGGAGGATTTTACCTTTGATGAGTATGAAGTGTCCCTCCTTGTCTTTTTTGATAACTTTGGGTTGGAAGTCGATTTTATCCGATATTAAAATGGCTACTCCAGCTTGTTTCTTCAGTCCATTTGCTTGGAAAATTGTTTTCCAGCCTTTCACTCTGAGGTAGTGTCTGTCTTTTTCCCTGAGATGGGTTTCCTGTAAGCAGCAGAATGTTGGGTCCTGTTTGTGTAGCCAGTCTGTTAGTCTATGTCTTTTTATTGGGGAATTGAGTCCATTGATATTAAGAGATATTAAGGAAAAGTAATTGTTGCTCCCTTTTATTTTTGTTGTTAGAGTTGGCATTCTGTTCTTGTGGCTGTCTTCTTTTTGGTTTGTTGAATGATTACTTTCTTGGTTGTTCTAGGGCGTGATTTCCGTCCTTGTATTGCTTCTTTTCTGTTATTATCCTTTGAAGGGCTGGATTCGTGGAAAGATATTGTGTGAACTTGGTTTTGTCGTGGAATACTTTGGTTTCTCCATCTATGGTAATTGAGAGTTTGGCCGGGTATAGTAGCCTGGGCTGGCATTTGTGTTCTCTTAGTGTCTGTATAACATCTGTCCAGGCTCTTCTGGCTTTCATAGTCTCTGGTGAAAAGTCTGGTGTAATTCTGATAGGCCTTCCTTTATATGTTACTTGACCTTTCTCCCTTACTGCTTTTAATATTCTATCTTTATTTAGTGCATTTGTTGTTCTGATTATTATGTGTCGGGAGGAATTTCTTTTCTGGTCCAGTCTATTTGGAGTTCTGTATGCTTCTTGTATGATCATGGGCATCTCTTTTTTTATGTTTGGGAAGTTTTCTTCTATTATTTTGTTGAAGATATTAGCTGGCCCTTTAAGTTGAAAATCTTCATTCTCATCAATTCCTATTATCCGTAGGTTTGGTCTTCTCATTGTGTCCTGGATTACCTGGATGTTTTGAGTTAGGATCCTTTTGCATTTTGTATTTTCTTTGACTGTTGTGTCGATGTTCTCTATGGAATCTTCTGCACCTGAGATTCTCTCTTCCATTTCTTGTATTCTGTTGCTGATGCTCGCATCTATGGTTCCAGATCTCTTTCCTAGGGTTTCTATCTCCAGCGTTGCCTCGCTTTGGGTTTTCTTTATTGTGTCTACTTCCCCTTTTAGTTCTAGTATGGTTTTGTTCATTTCCATCACCTGTTTGGCTGTGTTTTCCTGCTTTTCTTTAAGAGCCTGTAACTCTTTAGCAGTGCTCTCCTGTAAATCTTTAAGTGACTTATGAAAGTCCTTCTTGATGTCCTCTATCATCATCATGAGAAATGTTTTTAAATCTGGGTCTAGATTTTCGGTTGTGTTGGGGTGCCCAGGACTAGGTGGGGTGGGAGTGCTGCGTTCTGATGATGGTGAGTGGTCTTGATTTCTGTTAGTAGGATTCTTACGTTTGCCTTTCGCCATCTGGTAATCTCTGAAGCTAGCTGTTTTAGTTGTCACTGTTAAGAGCTTGTTCTTCAGGTGACTCTGTTAGCCTCTATGAGCAGACCTGGAGGGTAGCACTCTCCTTAGTTTCAGTGGGCAGAGTATTCTCTGCAGGCAAGCTCTCTTCTTGCAAGGCAGGTACCCAGATATCTGGTGTTCGAACCAGACTCCTGGCAGAAGTTGTGTTCCACTCACTAGAGGTCTTAGGATCACGTGTGGAATCCTGTGTGGGCCCTTGCGGGTGTCAGGCGACTCAGCTGGCAAGGTAGCCGGGGCTCGAGTGGAGTGGAAGGGGTTTGTGCCCCAGATCAAGCCCGGGTAGCCTGCTTCCCTATGTACCGCAGTCTCAAGTTCCACGCGATTGGATTGGGGTAGGCGCTGTGTTCCACTCACCAGAGGTCTTAGGGTCCCGTGGGGAGTCCCGTGTGGGCCCTTGCGGGTGTTGGGCAAGACTCTGCTGTCAAGGTAGCCCGGGGCTCGAGTCTCGAGTCGAGCGGAAGGGACTTGTGCCCCAGATCAGGCCCGGGTAGCCTGCTTCCCTATGTACTGCAGTCTCAAGTTCCGCGTGATTGGATTGGGGCAGGCACTGTGGTCCACTCACCAGAGGTCTTAGGGTCCCGTGGGGAGTCCCGTGTGGGCCCTTGCGGGTGTTGGGCAAGACTCTGCTGGCAAGGTAGCCCGGGGCTCGAGTCTCGAGTCGAGCGGAAGGGCAAAATTAAAAATTATTAAGATGAGCGGTAAGCACATATGAAAACCCTCCAGTGGGTTTCTTCATGCAGTCACTGTCAGAGGCTAGGGCAGAGTTCTCATGATCATCAAAGGTTAGCCAGAATCACCTACTTCCAAATCACTAGGCAACAAAGATCCAACATCCTACCAGATTTGGTGGCTTATTGCTGAATTAGGCCATACAGAAGAAAATGTTAAGGAAAGCAAGACATGCTCCGTGCCTTTGAGGAGCTCAGGTCTGCAACCTTCACCCCAACTTAACCTCCCAGGGGCTTTTCATCACAAATAGAACTTGTCTGTCTGCTTTTCCATTTCCGGAGTTTAATCATAAGAGGCTAGTATACCTAATTCATTCAATTATGCACTAGAGTAGCTAAGACAGAAAATATGGTCTCAACCACAAATTGAGTGATTTGGTTTTGTAAAAGGAGAAAAATTCTCCTTTTTTGTGTGTTTTTTTTTAATTTTTTATTAGGTTTTTATTTTATTTACATTTCCAATGCTATTCCAAAAGTCCCCCACACCCTCCCACACCCACTCCCCCACCCACCCACTCCCACTTCTTGGCCCTGGCGTTCCCCTGTACTGAGGCATATAAAGTTTGCATGACCAATGGGCCTCTCTTTCCAGTGATGGCCGACTAGGCCATCTTCTGATACATATGCAGCTAGAGACATGAGCTCCGGGGGGTACTGGTTAGTTCATATTGTTGTTCCACCTATAGGGTTGCAGATCCCTTTAGCTCCTTGGGTACTTTCTCTAGCTCCTCCATTGGGAGCCCTGTGATCCATCCAATAGCTGACTGTGAGCATCCACTTCTGTGTTTGCTAGGCCCCGGCATAGTCTCACAAGAGACAGCTATATCTGGGTCCTTTCAGCAAAATCTTGCTAGTGTATGCAATGGTGTCAGCGTTTGGAAGCTGATTATGGGATGGATCCCCGGATATGGCAGTCTCTAGATGGTCCATCCTTTCGTCTCAGCTCCAAACTTTGTCTCTGTACCTTTTTTGTGTTTTAAATTCCATTAACACACTTGGCTGCCATAGGGCAATGTATATTAGTTCTATGTGGGAAAAGGCATGCTTACTCCAGGTAGAACTCATTGCAACAAACTCTTCACAATTACCCCTTATTTACCGAACTCATTAATTCATCTCTGATGATCTTGACAAAAAGAGATGCTTCCTGTTTTCTGCTCTAGCCCTAGCATGTGACAGATAAGCGTGTGGTGTTTACCCTCGGGCACCCACTGGCTAGCTATAGTATTTCTGACAACATGGAGATGGTTGCCTCTACTCCTGACCTAGTAAGTCAGCTCCAGGGGTTCATTATCTGGATGCCAGTACTTTACAGGAGCTTTTGATTTCTTTTAGGCTGAGGGAAGATGCTATTTTTTAAACAATTTTTCCATACAATATATTTTGATTTTGATTTTCCTTTCCCTCAACTACTCCCAGACCCTTCCAATTTCCTACTAACCAACTTCATGCTCTTGTTCCCTCTCCTCTCTCTCCCTCTCTCTCTGCCCTCCCCCTCTTTCTCCCTCTAAACCAATTATACAAAAATTTACAAAAATAAAAATAAAAACAAATAGGACAAAATTGCTCAAACAAAATGAAACAAAAAGTCCACAAAAAGACAGAGTTCATTTATGTTGATCAATGACTCCTGTGCATGGGCCCTGCCCTGGAGTGTGCCTGATAGAGCCAGTGGCCCTCCATTCAAGAAAACTGATTTGCTCCTTGCCAGTGGTATCAATTACAAATGTGTTCCCGTGGATTCCATGTGCACTTCCCCCTCTCAGTGCTGAGACCCCTGGCTTGAACCTGAGCAGGTCCTGTGTGTGTTGCCACAGTGCCTGAGAGTTGATGCCAGAGATGTTTGGCATGCAGCCAAGTATTTACTAAATAAATGTATATTGACTAGATAATGAATACATAATGGACACGAAACGAACAGAAAAATGAGTGAGTAAAACTCCAGGACTATTAGTGCAGAGTTCTCTTACCATCTTTCAGGGCACTGTAAAGGGCATGACTTTCATATGAATGAGTGAGTACAGGAAAAGCAAAAACATCATTAGCTACTGAAAACATGACAACCATTACAAACCAAATCATGATAGAGGTCCAGACCACCATGTCAGATGTGATTGTGGGTACTAAATTATGATGTTAATGGGGCAACTGAGCCCTCAAATTTGCTAGCAATTTCATTGTCTCAACAAACATGATTGCATGGATTTAATTATATGGGATAATGACTGGGCTGGCCTTAACTCATCAAGCATTTGCACATCTAAGGGAGCACTTGCAGATAATTTTCACTTCAGAAAATGCAAACGTGCAAACCTTTAGTATAAAATACATTGCCAACATGCAAGTTGAGCATAATGTTTATATATTTCTTTTGCAAAATAAAAATAAAATTGGAAAGTTACATTTAAAAGTTATTAAAATCTTAAACAGTTTAAACTGCATAAACATAGCCATCGTTTAAAAGAAAATTCAAAAACTAAAGGAAATGCTGTTGTACATGAAGTAAAATGTTAATATTATTACTTTAAAAATCAACCAAAAGGCATGCTTCCTGTGTCTGGTTACATATATATTCACACCTACATGAATGAGCTGCAAAACGGTCTGTCATACGCTTTGCTTACATATCTTACTTTGAAAAATAACTTCAGCTCTATAGATGTCTTATAATTAATTTTGTTCATTAATTTATCAAGTATTTATATTGACATGCACATATAAGATAGCTCAAAATACAATCATAAATAAGATATAGGTGCATTTAGACTGGAAAAATTCATATTGCTGCCATAATAGTAATATATAAGATATTTTCTATTTTGTTTTCACAAAGGGTCTGTAATAAACATATATATTGCACAGTTTATGTTTCTATATGACACAAAAGCTCTACAAAGTATATTAGTCAGAGTCTGAGCAAAGTGTTTAGTCCTGTATGAGAACACTGTATGTCCATACATACAATTGGAATTGTTTAGGTCAAAGGATATTTATGCCCATTTACATTTGGATCAATACTTCTAAATATACCCTCTAAGTAGATTGCACCAATTTACTTCCATCAATAGTATATTATAGATGCAATCTCCCCACATCCTTGTCAGTATTGGGAATGATCACTCTTCAGTCCTGACAAGTCTAATAGAAGGCAAATGATAGTGTTCTGGTGTTTTAATTTGCATTCTTTGGCAATTAGTAGGCTTGGGCATCTTTTCAAATTTAATGGCCATTTGATTCCGGCTATAAATTGCCCGAATGAATCTTATGCTCATGTTCCTAATGTGATACTCCTTTTTTTCTTTATTGATTTGGAAGGCTTATTTATAAAATAATAATATCAACCCTTGGTCTCTCCTATTTAAATTATTTTTTCAGACTTTGACCTCAATTTTGTAGATTTTCTGCTATACAGAAATTAAGGATTTTGTGGTGTGAGAACTGAACCTCAACCAAGAAAAAAATTCTGTATATGACAAATTAGTGTATTTGTATATGTGTATGCAGGTATGTGGTGCTTGTGCATGCACATGAGGAGGCCAAAGGAGGTCACAGGATGTCTTCATTTTTTGCTCTCTTCCTTATAAGCCTCCAGATAATGTCTTGGAACCAGAAGCACACTTCTGGGCTAGAGTGGCTGCCAGAGCACATCCACAACCAGACCGTCTCCACTCCCCAGTCCTGGGCTCTTAGCCAGGCCTGACTGTACATGGGTGCTGGGAATCCCATTCAGGATCTCATGTTTGCAACACATGCACTCTCATCAATGGAGACATTTCCTCACACCTTCTGCCCCCCATTAATTAATTAATTAAATTAATTAATTAATTAAAGGTATATTTCAATGAGGAAAGCGTATGGCTCCCAACATTATCAGCTTTATTTTGGGGATATTTCTGGTTTTGTTTATATGCTTAAGAATTCACAGGAAAAATAACTTTTATTAAACTATGAGAACTAACACACATTTTCTTATTGATTTACAACACTATTCTGATGATATATCACATTTCAAGATTCAGATCAAAGTGTCCAACATTTTCAATTCTCTAATGTACTTCTCTATTTTTCTTCCAATACAAGAGAATCTTAATACTGGCCACTGCTGCCTTATAATAGGTTTTGTCATTTGGGGTAACATCCTGGTAACCAGTCCAGTCCATAATTGACCTTCTTTTCAAAGTTGTATTGTATATTTATCTAGAATTTATCATTCTAAATTAAATTAATACTTAATGAAGCACGTAAAAAGGGTGGTAGTATAATTAGAACTGCAGTAAATTTCTAGGAGAATTTGAATAATAATTAACATTGTCATAATATTAAATTCATCAATCTAAAGAATATACTATTTCTGCTCACATTTTACATGGTGTCACTATAATTTAATAGTTGTTGTCATCTAAGGCATGTTCAAGCATCTGCAAGTACATCATTTACACAAACACATCTTAATCATCGCTAAGGAAAAGCATAGAACCGTTATGCTTCTATCAAGACCGCACTAGATAACAGACACAGTGCTGAACCTTAGAGAGTCTTTGTGGTTGTAGGCATGAAGTAGGCATTAATTTCTGAGTTTGTATTCTAGTTGTAAGATGACATACTTATAATTCTGAAACATGGGATTATTGTAAAAACAAACGAAATATTCAAAGGACTCAAGAGTATTTAGTGTATATCCCCTGCCCTCAAACTGTCCCAGGTAGATATCATTCACACATATACTCCTCTCCTAGTCTAAGCTGTAAAACTGAGTAGGTAGGGAAAAGGTATGCTAAACATTAGGGATTTGCCAAACATGTATTCTGGACTAATAGGAAAATGGGTCAGAATACAAAAGAAAGTGCAAAATGTTTTTAATGCACAAATTAATGGTGCAGTGCCAAATTTACAAAGGAGTGTTTATATATTAAAAGGATGAGGATTTAGAATTATTATTTTTCATTTGATGTTGACTAATAACTGATGTTATGAATAAGTACTTGAGCTTCATTAACATAAACCATCCAGGTCATGTTTCAACCATCTGGTCAGGAGATTACTTTCCATAATCAAACTTCTAGATTTCTCTTGCAATACAATTTATATAACTTGTATCCTGTCATTTTAAGGGTACAAAATTTTGTTTTGTTTTTTCTTAGTTTTATTCTTCTATTGGATTCTTCTTCTTCTTCTTCTTCTTCTTCTTCTTCTTCTTCTTCTTCTTCTTCTTTTCTTTTTTGTTCTAGCTTTCATAGGATGTCTTTCTACACAGGTATCTTCTTCTTAAGCATAGCCCCACAACAATAAAATATATTGTGAGTCACTTTAATCCACTCCTTAGTTTTCATGGTCTTGCTCTGATGGCTCATGTATTTGGTTTGCCTATTAGCTGAAGTGCATCTAAAGTTACTGACCAGTAAAAAATCTCTAGACTAAAATAATTATAGTCCATAATGTCACATGAAATAGTCTACAAGGAAGAAGTAGGGGCGGGGGGAAGTTTAGGAGTTGAGGAAAGAAGATTAAATAGCGCGAGGAGATAACTGAATTGAGTGTTTGAATTGCGCTTTGCAACTCTGAAGGCTGAAGAGTTCCTGATAAATTGCAAGTCTGTGCCTCATAGCTGCACAGGAATGGCTGTTTGATATTGGAAAACTAGTTGGTGTGCTCTTCCTTGGATAAGAACCTGTGAGCTACTCCAGCACCAGGGTGCCTTGCCAGTGGAGTCTCCTGACACCTGCAAGGGCCCGCACAGGATTCCCCATGGGATCCTAAGACCTCCGGTGAGTGGAACACAGCCTCTGCCCCAATCCAATCGCGAGGAACCTGAGACTGCATTAACTAGGGAAGCAGACGACCCGGGCCTGACCTGGGGCACAAGTCCCTTCCAGTCCACTGGAGCACCGGGTGCCTTGCCAGCGGAGTCTCTCGACACCCGCCAGGGCCCACACAGGATTCCCCAAGGGATCCTAAGACCTCTGGTGAGTGGAACACAACTTCTGCCAGGAGGCAGGTTCGAACACCAGATATCTGGACACCTTCCCGGGAAGAAGAGAGCTTGCCTGCAGAGAATACTCTGACCACTGAAACTAAGGAGAGAGCTAGCCTCCCAGGTCTGCTTATAGAGGCTAACAGAGTCACCTGAAGAACAAGCTCTAACCAAAGACAACTATAACAGCTAGCTTCAGAGATTACCAGATGGCGAAAGGCAATCGTAAGAATCCTACAGAAATCAAGACCACTCACCATCATCAGAATGCAGCACTCCCAGCCCACCTAGTCCTGGGCACCCCAACACAACCAAAAATCTAGAACCAGATTTAAAAACATTTCTCATGATGATGGTAGAGGACATCAAGAAGGACTTTCATAACTCACTTAAAGAAATACAGGAGAGCACTGCTAAAGAGTTACAGGTCCTTAAAGAAAAACAGGAAAACACAACCAAATAATTAGAAGTCCTTAAACAAAAACGGGAAAACACATCCAAACAAGTGATGGAAATGAACAAAACCATACTAGAAATAAAAAGGGAAGTAGACACAATAATGAAAACACAAAACAAGGCAACGCTGGAGATAGAAACCCTAGGAAAGAGATCTGGAACCATAGATGCGAGCATCAGCAACAGAATACAAGAAGTGGAAGAGAGAATCTCAGGTGCAGAAGATTCCATAGAGAACATCGGCACAACAATCAAAGAAAATACAAAATGCAAAAGGATCCTAATTCAAAACATCCAGGAAATCCAGGACACAATGAGAAGACCAAACCTACGGATAATAGGAGTTGATGAGAATGAAGATTTTCAACTTAAAGGGCCAGCTAATATCTTCAACAAAATAATAGAAGAAAACTTCCCAAACATAAAGAAAGAGATGCCCATGATCATACAAGAACCCTACAGAACTCCTTGGTGATGAACAGCAGTATGGAAGTGTAAGCCGAATAAACCCTTTCCTCCCCAACTTGCTTCTTGGTCATGATGTTTGTGCAGGAATAGAAACCCTGACTAAGACACCCATGAACATACAAGACGCCTACAGAAATCCAAATAGACTGACCAGAAAAGAAATTCCTCCCGACATACAATAATCAGAACAACAAATGCACTAAATAAAGATAGAATATTAAAAGCAGTAAGGGAGAAAGGTCAAGTAACAAAGGCAGGCCTATCAGAATTACACCAGACTTTTCACCAGAGACTATGAAAGCAAGAAGAGCCTGGACAGATGTTATACAGACACTAAGAGATCACAAATGCCAGCCCAGGCTAGTATTCCCGGCCAAACTCTCAATTACCATAGATGGAGAAACAAAAGTATTCCACGACAAAACCAAATTCACACATTATCTTTCCACGAATCCAGCCCTTCAAAGGATAATAACAGAAAAAAAAAAATACAAGGACAGAAATCACGCCCTAGAAAAAGCAAGAAAGTAATCCCTCAACAAACCAAAAAGAAGACAGCCACAAGAACAGAATGCCAACTCTAACAACAAAAATAAAAGGAAGCAACAATTTCTTTTTCTTAATATCTCTTAATATCAATGGACTCAATTCCCCAATTAAAAGACATAGACTAACAGAATGGCTACACAAACAGGACCCAACATTCTGCTGCTTACAGGAAACCCATCTCAGGGAAAAAGACAGACACTACCTCAGAGTGAAAGGCTAGAAAACAATTTTCCAAGCAAATGGTCTGAAGAAACAAGCTGGAGTAGCCATTCTAATATCGGATAAAATCGACTTCCAACCCAAAGTTATCAAAAAAGACAAGGAGGGACACTTCATACTCATCAAAGGTAAAATCCTCCAAGAGGAACTCTCAATTCTGAATATCTACGCACCAAATGCAAGGGCAGCCACATTCATTAAAGACACTTTAGTAAAGCTCAAAGCACACATTGCACCTCACACAATAATAGTGGGAGACTTCAACACACCACTTTCATCAATAGACAGATCGTGGAAACAGAAACTAAACAGGGACACAGTGAAACTAACAGAAGTTATGAAACAAATGGACTTAACAGATATCTACAGAACATTTTATCCTAAAACAAAAGGATATACCTTTTTCTCAGCAACTCACGGGACCTTCTCCAAAATTGACCATATAATTGGTCATAAAACAGGCCTCAACAGATACAAAAATATTGAAATTGTCCCTTGCATCCTATCAGACCACCATGGACCAAGGCTGATCTTCAATAACAACATAATTAACGGAAAGCCAACTTTCATGTGGAAACTGAACAACACTCTTCTCAATGATACCTTGGTCAAGGATGGAATAAAGAAAGAAATTAAAGACTTTTTAGAGTTTAAGGAAAATGAAGCCACAACATACCCAAACCTATGGGACACAATGAAAGCATTTCTAAGAGGGAAACTCATAGCTCTGAGTGCCTCCAAGAAGAAACGGGAGAGAGCACATACTAGCAGCTTGCAAAAAATCTAAAAGCTCTAGACAAAAATGAAGAAAATTCACCCAAGAGGAGTAGAAGCCAGGAAATAATCAAACTCGGGGGTGAAATCAACCAAGTGGAAACAAGAAGAACTATTCAAAGAATTAACCAAACGAGGAGTTGGTTCTTTGTAAAAATCAACAAGATAGATAAACCCTTAGCTAGACTCACTAGAGGGCACAGGGACAAAATCCTAATTAACAATTCAGAAATGAAAATTGAGACATAACAACAGATCCTGGAGAAATCCAAAACACCATCAGATCCTTCTACAAAAGGCTATACTCAACAAAACTGGAAAACCTGGACGAAATGGACAAATTTCTGGACAGATACCAGGTACCAAAGTTAAATCAGGATCAAGTTAACGATCTAAACAGTCACATATCCCCTAAAGAAATAGAAGCAGTTATTAATAGTCTCCCAGCCAAAAAAAGCCCAGGACCAGATGGGTTTAGTGCAGAGTTCTATCAGACCTTCAAAGAAGATCTAATTCCAGTTCTGCACAAACTATTTCAAAAAATAGAAGTAGATGGTACTCTACCCAACTCATTTTATGAAGCCCCAATTACTCTGATACCTAAACCACAAAAAGACCCAACAAAGATAGAGAACTTCAGACCAATTTCTCTTATGAATATCGATGCAAAAATCCTCAATAAAATTCTCGCTAACCGAATCGAGAACACATTAAAGCAATCATCCATCCTGACCAAGTAGGTTTTATTCCAGGGATGCAGGGATGGTTTAATATACGGAAATCCATCAATGTAATCCATTATATAAACAAACTCAAAGAAAAAAACCACATGATCATCTCGTTAGATGCAGAAAAAGCATTTGACAAGATCCAACACCCATTCATGATAAAAGTCTTGGAAACATCAGGAATTCAAGGCCCATACCTAAACATGATAAAAGCAATCTACAGCAAACCAGTAGCCAACATCAAAGTAAATGGAGAGAAGCTGGAAGCAATCCCACTAAAATCAGGGACTAGACAAGGCTGCCCACTTTCTCTCTACCTCTTCAACATAGTACTTGAAGTATTAACGAGAGCAATTCGACAACAAAAGGAGATCAAGGGGATACAAATTGGAAAAGAGGAAGTCAAAATATCACTTTTTGCAGATGATATGATAGTATATATAAGTGACTCTAAAAATTCCACCAGAGAACTCCTAAACCTGATAAACAGCTTCGGTGAAGTAGCTGGATATAAAATTAACTCAAACAAGTCAATGGCCTTTCTCTACAGAAAGAATAAACAGGCTGAGAAAGAAATTAGGGAAACAACACCCTTCTCAATAGTCACAAATAATATAAAATATCTTGGCGTGACTCTAACTAAGGAAGTGAAAGATCTGTATGATAAGAACTTCAAGTCTCTGAAGAAAGAAATTAAAGAGGATCTCAGAAGATGGAAAGATCTCCCACGCTCATGGATCGGCAGGATCAACATTGTAAAAGTGGCTATCTTGCCAAAAGCAATCTACATCAATGCAATCCCCATCAAAATTCCAACTCAATTCTTCAACGAATTAGAAAGAGCAATCTGCAAATTCATCTGGAATAACAAAAAACCTAGGATAGCAAAAACTCTTCTCAAGGATAAAAGAACCTCTGGTGGAATCACCATGCCTGACCTAAAGCTTTACTACAGAGCAATTGTGATAAAACCTGCATGGTACTGGTATACTGACAGACAAGTTGACCAATGGAATATAATTGAAGGCCCAGAAATGAACCCACACACCTATGATCACTTGATCTTCGACAAGGGAGGTAAAACCATCCAGTGGAAAAAAGACAGCATTTTCAACAAATGGTGCTGGCACAACTGGTGGTTATCATGTAGAAGAATGCGAATTGATCCATACCTTTCTCCTTGTACTAAGGTCAAATCTAAGTGGATCAAGGAACTTCACATAAAATCAGAGACACTGAAACTTATAGAGGAGAAAGTGGGGGAAAGCCTTGAAGATATGGGCACAGGGGAAAAATTCCTGAATAGAACAGCAATAGCTTGTGCTGTAAGATCAAGAATTGACAAATGGGACCTCATGAAACTCCAAAGCTTCTGCAAGGCAAAAGACACCGTCAATAAGACAATAAGACCACCAACAGATTGGGAAAGGATCTTTACTTATCCTAAATCAGAAAGGGGACTAATAGCCAAAATATATAAATAACTCAAGAAGATGACTTCAGAAAATCAAATAACCCCATTAAAAAATGGGGCTCAGAACTGAACAAAGAATTCTCACCTGAGGAATACCAAATGGCAGAGAAGCACCTGAAAAAATGTTCAACATCCTTAATCATCAGGGAAATGCAAATCTAAACAACCCTGAGATTCCACCTCACACCAGTCAGAATGGCTAAGATCAAAAATTCAGGTGACAGCAGATGCTGGCGTGGATGTGGAGAAAGAGGAACACTCCTCCATTGTTGGTGGGATTGCAGGCTTGTACAACCACTCTGGAAATCAGTCTGGTAGTTCCTCAGAAAATTGGACATAGTACTACCGGAGGATCCAGCAATACCTCTCCTGGCCATATATCCAGAAGATGTCCCAACTGGTAAGAAGGACACATGCTCCACTATGTTCATAGCAGTCTCATTTATAATAGCCAGAAGCTGGAAAGAACCCAGATGCCCCTCAACAGAGGAATGTATACAGAAAATGTGGTACATCTACACAATGGAGTACTACTCAGCTACTAAAAAGAATGAATTTATGAAATTCCTAGCCAAATGGATGGACCTGGAGGGCATCATCCTGAGTGAGGTAACACATTCACAAAGGATCTCACACAATATGTATTCACTGATAAGTGGATATTAGCCCAAAACCTAGGATACCTAAGATATAAGCTACAATTTGCTAAACACATGAAACTCAAGAAGAATGAAGACTGAAGTGTGGACACTATGCCCCTCCTTAGAATTGGGAACAAAACAGCCATGGAAAGAGTTACAGAGACAAAGTTTGGAGCTGAGACGAAAGGATGGACTATCTAGAGACTGCCATAATCAGGGATCCACCCCATAATCAGCCTCTAAATGCGGACACCATTGCATACACTAACAAGATTTTATCTAAAGGACCCAGATGTAGCTGTCTCTTGTGAGACTATGCCGGGGCCTAGCAAACACAGAAGTGGATGCTCACAGTCAGCTATTGGATGGATCACAGGGCTCCCAATGGAGGAGCTAGAGAAAGTACCCAAGGAGCTAAAGCGATCTGCAACCCTATTGGTGGAACAACATTATGAACTAACCAGTACCCCGGAGCTCTTGACTCTAGCTGCATATGTATCAAAAGATGGCCTAGTCGGCCATCACTGGAAAGAGAGGCCCATTGGACATGCAACCTGTATATGCCCCAGTACAGGGGAACGCCAGGGCCAAAAAAAAAAATGGGAATGGGTAGGTAAGGAAGTGGGGGGTGCTTATGGGGGACTTTTGGGATAGCATTGGAAATGTAATTGAGGAAAATATGTAATAAAAAATATTAAAAAACAAAACAAACAAACAAACAAACAAACAAAAAAAGAAATAGTCTACAAAACCCAAAAGATGCCTATTCTTAACAATTCACCACTCCTTCAATTAACCAATACTTAGTACCTTTAATAGTCTATAAATACTGAGGGTAAAAACACTTGAAGGTATGTTACCACTGTCCTGAATAAGTTCTTAAAATAACAATTCCTTATTAAAACCTTTAATAAGAATGACAAGCAGATGTTATGGCAACTCCTATCAAAGATAAAGTGCACAGTAACATAGGAGGAAAAAGAGAAAGAAGACACCTGACTGTCTACAATACATTTTCTAACCTGATGTTTCCAGGAAACTGGCTTAGTGAAACATAACACCCTAAAATCCCAACCAAGCAATAGAACGTTTATGTCAAGTAAGTATAGAAAATGCAGCATGTCTTACTCCCCCTCTGCAAACCCACAATGTCCATGGTAAAGTCGTAAATCTAACTATTTAAAGTTCTTTACTCAGTGTTTCTCAAATATTGTCTGAGCCCGTGTGTGTGCATGTGCACGTGAGAGACAGACAGACAGACAGACAGACACACACACACACACATACACACACACACAGAGAAAGAGAGAGACAGAGAAAGAGACAGGAGCACTAAGTGGAGGAACTTGACTTAAGTATTTTCCTCTTTACAAATTATTATATTTATAAATAATAATAATTGATATTATTATTATTATTGCTTTCCACTTTATAAATTAAGGCAAGGTCTCTTCATAAAAATGAAGCTTAACAATTCAGGCTAATTTAGCTCAGCATCTTAGCCTAGATTCTCTCTCTCTGCCTCCAGGTCACACACACCTGGCTCTGTGTGGATGCTGGGGATCCAAACTCCTTGGTTTGCATGGCTGGCACTTAATCCACTAAGCTATCTATTTCTCCAGTTACTTTTATTTCCAATACCAATAACTCCATATAATTTATCTTACAGGTAGCACTCTTGGGGGGGATGCTGAAAGCAAACTTTCTGCTAATCATGCTTATGTACTTTAATTATGTCAATAAATCCCTATCCAAATTATAAAAGGTAATAATCAGACATCTATATATGTAATTAAACTAACAAAACAAAACAAAACAAAAACAAAAGCAAAACCAAAAAACTAAAGGGTCAACAACTGCTTCTACAATTTGTAGGTACTGTGTGTGGATGAAACTCTTTAAAATACCAGTTATTTGTCTTTTGGATAATACATTGTGTATGTAACCACTCCAGAAGGAAATTACATTTCTGAGCAGTTTATTGGACATTTACCAAAGGATATTCATATCAGCACTATTTGCTGCTGTTGTTAAACTTAATCATTTATGTTTGCATATAATTCAGTGTCCTTAGGATGATTTTGGGCTTGAATGTGCTCAAAACAAGGCAGAATTTTAAGATGGTCTGTTCAGCAAATCTCCTTATCTCTTTTTCCGGATTAGGAAGAAACAAAGCTAAAATGATAGCACCAGGTTCAGAGTGCTTTTACAGGGGCTCTGATTCCAAGTCAGGTGTTTTATGTAACACTCTCTTTCTCTGGGAGAAAACAAGTATAGAATCTTTACTCTAAACCTGAATAGCTTGTTACTGAGAGATGTTTTAATGGATGCCAAATCTCTTTGCATCAATTTGCAAGAGTTTGGCTTTCTCTCTGCATGTCCCTGGGGGGAGATGTGCATTGTCCGCCTTAAAGACTGCATCTGGTGAAAGCAACAACCACCCTGGTCTTATAACCTGGGAATGGAAATGAATACCTTTGCCTTTTGTCTTTCTCATTCTATTGAAAATAACTTATTGTTAGCTCGGGTTATTAGACTGCACATTTGTCTTCCCTTTTCATCTGCTTCCATGATAGTGGGACAGTTATAAAAGCGACAGTTGTGACTGGTGCCATTATCTAGACTTTTGGGTAGGTACAGATTACATGTATTTGATTAAGGAGCAAGATGCATTAAATTCACCTTTTAGGAAGAATGTGCTCTACAGATGTAGCTATGTTTTTAAAAGGTTTGCTGAATAGACTGCAGCTAAGCAAACTTAGGGAGAAGTATATATAGAAATGTAATAAAAGATTTTTTTTTCTGGCAAAAAGCTTGAGTAACTAAGTCCTGTTCCTCTTAATTTCTTTAAAGCTTCTTCAGAAATCTTGACAGAAGAAGTAAGATATTTTCCAAACATTTGTTGTTATACATTTCTCATAAACACATGGTTTTAACAGTAGGGCTTGCCTGGCTTTCTCCTTCAGCCTCTGCACACCCGCTACAGTGACTAGGATACCTTTTCTTCCCTCTGGAAGTTTTCATCTACTTATCCTTAATACGCACCAAAAGGCCTTATTTTTTTCAACACATATTTCAACTTAGTACTGGGCCCTACATGTTTGAGTTCATACTAGATTGGAAATTCTTATTTACAATCTTCTAATTCTTATTTCTCGATCCCAGTTATAGAAAATTTTGAGTGACAAAGAGGAAAACCCACTGGATAGAAGCTATCTTCACCATCTGGGTCAGAGATAGCACTGAACAGGAAGCGGTAGTCAGTTGTGGATCTCATCTCTTCTTAAAATTGTTTATGTGTACAGGATTATGTGGCGATACATCCCTGTCTCCATCACATTTTCAAATGGTCCCGGAACCCCAAATAAGGTGAATTTCCATGAAAGCAAACAATGGTAGCTCAGCTTTTACTTCCTAATGTATCACTTTAAATCATGCCATCCCGAGGCCTCAGTACCCCCCCCCCCCACCACTTCATACCACCACTGCATGGGTTCCAAACTTCCTTCCAGGTCACTTAAGAAGCTGGATACTGTTAGTGAACTGTCAGTTTTTTTCCGACTCACAAAGGATTTCACATTAAAGGAAAAAATGTGCTCAGTAGCAGCAGTCTATATTACATATGATAACGGAACTCATTTGTATGTGAAAGCAATTTATTTTCAGTAATAAAAAATGCCATCTTTTTAACTAGATAAATGTATTAGGTCCCACAGGGAAATTAACATTTTTAGTTTTAGGATACACTAGTACTACTTACACTTTTAAAAATGTAATACATTTATATGCTCAAGTGTATTGTGATTTTTTTAAGCTCATGGATGAAATTAGCAATGTACCGAGGCTGTCAATACGAAGCATTGTGATTCTCCTGAGTCATAGGTTTAAAAATTAATTGAGCTCTTGCACCTGTTTGCCGGCATTCATCTGCTGAGTTTCCATCACATTTAATAAGTCTCTGTGACGCAACTCGTGTCCTTTCGCCTGGGATCCTTTAATACTGTGTTCAATTTTCACCAGTCTGAAACTCAAGGAATATTACAAATTTCAAACTGTTAATTAAAATCTGTGAAACAGAATAATTCTGGGTAAAATTGGCTTTACTCAGTGAGGTTCTTTTAAACTTCTTCAAAGTCTCTTCTAATCTCTAACTCCAACCAGGTTAATTGTGATGACAATATGATCTCACTGTGGGTACCTGAGGTCTGCAAATGGGAATAACACACAGGGCATGTGGGAGGATCTACGAGGTTATCTATAAACATAATTTTAGATAGAACCTTGAATGTTCACTAAACATTAGTTTTACTTATCATTATTAGTATCATCATTAAATTAGTGCTCAGCCTGGGTGAGCTGGTATTGGAACATCCTTCCTTCTTAGCACTACTGATTAAGGCTAGGTAAAGTTATTGCATATCTGTGTATGTCGGTGTACATGTGTACCATGCATGCAGGTGGCTACCCAGGCCAGAAGAGCATGTTAGATCACTTAGTACTCGAGTTAAAGGCAATTGTTATTTTCCCCATGTAGGTGCTGGGAGCTGAAGCTGGGGCCTCTGCAAGAGCAGCAAGGGGTCTTAACCACTGAGTTGTCTGTCTCTCCAGCTCTGAGCAACATTTTCTCCTTGAGATGTTTAGGTCTTCTTCCTACCTGTCCTAGCCCAGATTTTATTTCCTTCTACGCTGGACTTGAGAGACTTCTAAGTTTACTCATGAAATGCTATTTGATAATTCAGTTTCAAATACACTTGAACATTAACAAATCTGGGCTATACTAGTTTAAATTAAACAAATTTAAAAAGTCAGATAACAATGTATAATCATTGTTCTGGGCAACAGCCATGATATACTGATATGACCTCAAAATTTGGTTGTGCATTTGCCTGTACTATTTTTTATTTCACATGATAATGAAGCAACCTAATACTTTATTTCTTGTTCAATGTTAGTATAAAGAATACGTTTTTTAAGACAGAGGAAGCACACAAAAATATAGTGATACAAAACTACCTTGACTAACTGCTTTAGGGAAAAAATGTTCAAACTAAAGTTTGACAGCAACAATTATTTTTTTGATAAATATTTTATTTATTTCTTTAAAAAAATCTCCCTTGTATTTTAGAAACAAATAACGGCATAAGCCCTTAATGTAACTGTATAGGAATGTTAATCCAGCCACACGATGCTGGGGTAGGGATCACAAAGATCTAGGTCTGTGTAATCCAGCTGGAATGCAGATATGCCACACACCTTTAATCACTTTGGCTAGAATAAGTACATGCCCTTAGCACACACCTCTAAGGTAACATTAGTTCATACAAGGAAGTAGCCTTGTTTGAAAGTGATATCTAATTGAGGGGCAGGCAAAGTGATGAATCAGAGAAAGATTTGATAGAATGAGTCAGAGATAGGATATGTCCAACTCTCATGAGAACAGCACAGGAAAAATAATCGATTTAAGAACAGCATAGGCAGAGAGAGTCAGCAGAGTCTGCACAGTGAGTGCAGTCCTGGGGCTGAGTTCCTTACAGAGCTCATGCAGCTCAGTGCAGGTCAGCAAAGGCAGCTGAAGCCACAGAACAAGAAAGAGTGAGAAGATTAGAATAAATTACCAGAGTTAGTTTGGAACCAAGCAGAGCAATTCATTGAGAAGCTCAGAGAAGGCAGACTGAGTAAGTCAGCTTGGAAGATTAGATTGTATGGAGGCTAGAAACCTCCAGGCCCAGGCCTAGAGATATTTAGAATAGAGGAAAAAACACTATGGGCTCAGCCTAAGCCATGTATTCGTACAGCTTGAGTACAGCTCTCACCTCATTCCTTTATCTGAGGAAAACCCTCCAACATTTAGATGTAAATCATTTTAATTTTAAGTTCAATCTAATAAGCACTGTATTACTGTATAACTTTTCTTATTCCTTAAAGTATCAATTGACATTTCAACAGTAAATTTATTTCCATGGAAAGATATGCTTTACATGTCCCAATGCAGGAAAAGATGATTAGTTTTCTTCTTCCTAAAAGTCATGTCATCCCTGTGGGAAGGAAGGCTGAAATGAAGTGATCAACCTATCAGAGATGATACTGCTTGACAGAACTCAGGGTAGCAAAAGGCCACACTGGAGTACTGTGCAGTGCTCATTTACTCTCTGACTTACCCTGGATCTGGATAGAAATGGGAGCAAACATGTCTAAGTGCACTTGGACCTTAAATCTCACAGATAGTATTCTTAGAGGCCATCTCATTGGCAGCTCATAGAAATTGTTTTCATCCACAAAAATAGGCAAAGTGGGTTGGACACAATCACTCACTCAAGTTCACAGAGCAAATATGGACAAGCAATAGATTTGAGGGTGTGTGTCCACATTCGTGTGTGTGTGTGTGTGTGTGTGTGTGTGTGTGTGTGTGTATACTTGTCTATATAAATGTGAACTGAGGCAAACAATATCTTCAGTAGTTACTCAGGTGTCATCCACCTCTTTGGTTTTTGGCTGGTTGGTTGGTTTGGTTTTCGTTTGTTTTGAAACAAGGTCTCACACTAGTCTGCAGCTCACCCATTAGGCTAGACTGACCAGCCAGAGAATCACCAGCATCTGCCTGCTTCCACCTGTAAATGCAGCACAGCAACTGCAGTTGCATGCCACCATCGTGACTTTTTTTCCCTCCATGGGTTCAGATTCAGGTGCTCTGCCTGTGTGGTGCTGTGCTCAGACTAAACTGAACTGTCTCCACAGTCTGCTTTTAGGAAGTTGTTACTCATGTCCTCTGTTCTTACCTTCCCTCCAACTTTTGATCACTTGATGTTCTCCAGCTCCTTACAACTGATTCCTAGTTAACACTAGAAATTTATAATTTCTCCCTGAATTTTCATTTTAGTTTCACTATAATTGCACACATCATTTCATCGATTTATTTGTCCAACAAGCATACATAAAACCCTGCCTTTGCATCTAGTTTATGAGTCAGAATAAAGGTTACATAAAAATTCTAGTCTCAGGAAATAAACATATACATGTAGTCAATATGAATCACAAATACAAATGAAGCCTCACTGCCTTCATTTTTCTTACTCAAATAGTATCATGAATCACCTACCAACTGTTGACTATGGATAGATCAACTGTCTAACTTGAGAATGTAAAGTTCTTTAGATATCCTTTGAATTTGCCATAAGCCTTAAGATTACAAATGAATACTTATGTTGGTTTAAGTAAAGTATAATTAGTATGATTATGTCTGCTGAACAAAATATTGCCAACTATCATCACAGCTATTGCTCACCTCTATTTCAAGATAAGAAAGATGGTCCAGAGCTCTTTCTGTAGGAAGCAAGCTGGAAAACTAGAAGTTTGAACTAAGTCTTTTCTTTCACAAGATTAACACTTAATTAGCGATCAGCTGCTCTGGCCAAAAAAGAGAAAGGACACTAGAATCTAGAAGTGCAAATGCAGTACAGTACAAAGTACTGTACTGCATTTGCACTTCTCTGAGCTTCTCAATGTACTGCATTTGCACTTCTCTGAGCTTCTCAATGAATTGCTCTGCTTGGTTCCAAACTAACTCTGGTACAAAATGCAGGCAGCCGCCCTCTTGAAAACACATGGACTTAAATTTTTCAAATAGAAGCAGATCTACAATCTTCTTGCTTTTCAAAACTACTTACAATTATATACATTCTTTAAAGGTCTCGCTGCAGCTACTTCTTCCCAAATCAAGTGTATTTCCCATCAAGATCGGGTTTGCATGTTAAAAGTCATTTAAGAGATTCTATAATAAAATATTGGCTGAGAATTTTTTAACATGTTATTGAATAATAAGATAAGAATATACATAATCTTATTCTAAAAACAAACAAATCAAAGGACCAAGAAGCAATGTGTTTTTTTAGCTTGCCAGCATATGCTATTTCAATGTTCTTAGAACATTCCTATGATTGACATTCTTATGACGAAAAAATGGGAAATCATATTTATTTGATGTCATTTTTAAAGTCAGTCTCTCCTTTTAATATGCATTTTGATAATTTCATACATTATCATTGGAAAATATCTTTCAAGGTTCAAATGCCATATGACAGTGCTATTGTCTCATGGTACTCACAGGATAAAGCACCATGTTCAATAAAAGTAAAATGTGATATATACATAAAGTAAAAGATTTCTACATAGCCACATTTAAAAATATTCAAAAGGGGAAGTTAATTTTAAAACCTTTTGTAATACAGATAGCATTTTTTTTTTTTTTTTTTTTTTTTTCTTTTTTCCGGAGCTGAGGACCGAACCCAGGGCCTTGGGCTTGCTAGGCAAGCACTTTACCACTGAGCTAAATCCCCAACCCCCCAGATAGCATTAAGTATGCCATTTCAACATATATTGAAAAGAAAATTATTTTATATTTAAACAGCATTAAATGTGGCATATAGTTTACTTTATGGCATTGATCTTATAATTTTTACTTTTTAAAATTAAAACAGTTATATCAATGCCCTTCCCATTTCCTTCCTTAAGCCCCTCTCTTGTATCTTCATTTTCTTTCAAATTCATGGCCTATTTTTCTTTAATTTTAGTGTGTGTGTATGTGTGTGTGTGTGTGTACATGTACATATATGAATATATACTTGTTTTGGAGTAGACACCTATCAAACACCATGACTAAAGATAACTACTGACAACTGTATTGAGCAATTCAAATATAGCAGACAATTCAAAGAAATAGATGTTTCGTATTCTATGCAATGAGCTTTTTGTTCATGAAGTACTACAGAGGTGCATATACAAACATCTTAGCTATTTCCAGTACTCTCAGAAGGATGAGCTAGAATTAGAGGAAATGGACATGATAGAAGAAGGAGGAGGCTGCAATTCTGGGGACAAGTATATGTAAGACCTATGGGAAGGTGATGATGATATGTCTGAAAGGCAAGAACTTCAGCATGCGTGGAATACAACAGGTCAAAGAGGAAAAGGCTATAGCCAGGTCATGACTTAGCAGAGGCGATCAAAAATCTACTGATAGATTGATGTTTAGAAAATGACTTATAGTCATTTTTAATTCTTAAGCTTTATGACTTTACCTTTTCATTTATAATCAGAATAAAAATTACACTGAAAATGTGAATTGCTATTCATAAATTACTTTTGGAGAAATACTATATATACTGTGTAGAATAGTATGTTTGTGTGCTAGATATATTAAAACTCCTGGGTATATTTTTTCTAAATATTGTATGTTTGAATTTGTGTAGAAACATGAGCACTCAAATTCCAGAGGCAATTTGGAAATTAGAAAGGATTATAAATTATAACTATTGCAATTTATGAAAGAAGCAACACTGGTGAAAAGTAGAGTTCCAACTCAGAGCTTGGCTTTTGCCTTTGAGAACCTCCCTGATATTCTCAGTGCTAGCAAAGGTACCAGGATGTAGGCTTGCACATGATTGCACGCTGATCTGAGACACTGAGGACTTTTCCTGACAACAGTGTGACTCCAGGTGTGGTTCTTGTTGGTCCCTGTTCTCTTGGATTATAACCTTTTGAAAGGAAAAGGAAATGATATATATATATTTCCATAAAAACATGGCTTTTAAGATGTGTTAGAAAATGAATAGGATATAGTCTGGAGGTCTGGGAGATATCCTGGAATATCCTGGAGTCCTGGATAGGTTTAAACATGTTAATGTGAATTTATTAGAAGTAGAAAGACATTTAAATATAGCCTTTATATATTCTTATTTACAAAAATACTTGCTTCTTAAACAAAACAATTGTTTAAAAATTACACTGTTTTGAGGAGTATCTTTCTTCTTCTTCTTCTTCTTCTTCTTCTTCTTCTTCTTCTTCTTCTTCTTCTTCTTCTTCTTCTTCTTCTTCTTCTTCTTCTTCTTCTTCTTCTTCTCCTTCTCCCTCTCCCTCTCCCTCTCCCTCTCCCTCTCCCTCTCCCTCCTTCTCCTCCTCCTCCTCCTCCTCCTCCTCCTCCTCCTCCTCCTCCTTCTCCTTCCTTCTCCTTCCCCTTCTTCCTCCTTCTCCTCCTTCTCCTTCTTCTTCTAGTACAAATAGTGATTATTTTCCTGAACATAACACCTTTAGGGCAGTGAAAAACCATTGTGCTCTAGTGTAGAAATGGTTGCGTCTCCATGTTAATTTGGCCACAGTGAAAACTGTACAACATAAAATGCATATAAATGTATAGTCAATGATGTTTTTATGATAATGATCAATGAATTTTGGTACATTATTTTGTCTCATGCCCCTGAAATGCAAGGTGTCAACACAGGGAATACAGGAATAGAGGGTTTCCTTATATTGACAATTTGCCAACCACAATGTTTTCTCTTCAGCTTTACAATGATTCTAACAGTGCCATAAGAAGACACCTATTCTATTTTAGAGGCAGCTCCATTCTCATCATGAGCACTGCAAACTTACATGAGTAGTGAATAGTTCAAATGTACTTATTCTAAAGAGAAAATATGCTAAGTAGGAATTATAGAAGTTATTTGCCAGGTTTTCCATAAAAAATATGCTTACTACATCAACCATAAGTTATTAGTTGTCACATGTCAAGAATCTAGGCTTAAGTATCAGATTTGGTTTATTTTTCTTTTTTGTGTGTATGTGTGGTTTTGCTTGTGCATTTGTATATTGTGATGAGTAGCTATGTACATTAGTGTATATGTTAATATGAGTACAAGTATTTCTGAGGGCCATTGGATCATGATCTTTGGAGCTAGAATTTTATGCTGACTTAGATGTGTGCTAGAAACAACTCATCATTCTGTTTGCAACAGGAACATGAACAATTCAATGTTCAAATAGCTTATCAATGACATACACAGTAGTTATGTCTGGACTCATTATCCCACATAGCATTTCATAGCACTATTACTAAAAAGGATATTTCTTCCATAAAAACTATCTTTGGTATATGTATTAAATCAGGTGGGCTATAGACATAGTGCAATTCTTTAATTATTCTATCCTATTCCATTGGTTCTCATGTCCATTTTTGTGCCATTACCATGATGTTATAACTATGATTCTATAATTTGAAATCAGATATCGTGATAGCTGCAGTATTATTCCTTTTGCTCAGGATTATTTTGCTTATCTGGGATATTTTGTATTTCTATGTGAATTTTAGTTTTTTTTTTTTAAGTTGGGTGAAAAATGTCACTGGAAGTTTGGTTGGCATAGCATTGAATTTGACAAGTGTTATATGACAACACATGAAAACACATCCACTCACTTGAGTTAGCAACAAGAAAATAATAAATATACAACTCCACCCAAGTGTAGCTGGATGAAATGAGTTCATTAGAGTTATTAACAGTAATATTAAAAGGCAGAATCATCATCATTAAACCTACTGGTAAGAACTCATGAAAAACTGTAAAACTCTAGCTACCTAACTAACCTGTAGGAGTCTCCATGCAAAGTCTTTTCTGTTCACTAGTTGGTCACGCTTTTACAATAGGCAGAAAGCTCTGGAAATCTAGTAACTCTGAGTTTCCTAAAGTATGATAAGTTCTGTAAGTTTCCTGAACCTTGTGAGTTTTGATGCACCCCAGTCTTATGACTTTCCACTCTTCTATTCTTACAACTTTCCATTCTTCTTCTAGAAGGGGATGTTTCAACTTGTAAGAATTAGCAACATAACATGACTTTTAGAAACACAGCAGCTTTCACAGTATTTATTTTACCAGTCCATGAATGTGAGATGCCAGAGGTCAACGTAAGGTCCCATTTCCCAGGTGCTGGCTACCTGTTGTGTTTTAAAGAATGATTTTTTATATTTATAAGTCTATTCTTGAGACTGTGTGAGTCTGTGACTACCATATGTGTGCTTGGAAGTAAACCTGAGTATTCTGTAAACGTAGTAAGTACCCTTAACCAATGAACTATCTTTTCAGCCCTCTGACTCTGTCTTGTTGAGACAAAGTCTGAATCCTGCCTAGCTGGCGAGGCTGGCTGACCAGGGCTCCACCCGATTCCACCTTCGCTGAGCGGGGATACCACATGTGCTCACCATTTTCATCATTTTATTATGAGGTCTGTGATCAAACATGTCCTCATGCTGAGCACAAGAACTCTACCAAATGATCTCTCTCTCCAACCCTGTATATTTTAATTTTTTGAAGTTATTATTAAAGTGATCATTTTCTTCATTTCCTTTTCAGGTGATTTGTTATCAGCACATAGGAAAGTGATTCATTTATATGTCAATATTATATACTGTTACTTTGTTAATCAATTCATAGTGTTTAGGGAGAAATTTCAGGTATTTTATGTATAGGATCATGTCATCTTCAATAACAATAATTTGCTTCTTCCTTTCTTATTTATACACCTTTAATTTCTTTCTTTTGTAATATGAATCTAGTTACGATATCAGTGACAATATTGGATGAGTGGATAAAGAATGCCCATCTTTTCCTCACTGTAGTGAAAATATTTGCAGGTTTTCTCCACTGAGTATAATGCTGGCTCCAGATGTGGCATATGCACTCTTTTTATGTTGAGGAAGGGTCCTTCTATTATATTCTCTTCCGGACACTTATCAATAGGGAATGTTAGTTTTCATTAAAGACCTTTTCTGTATCTATTGATTTGTGTTGGTTGAATAATTTTTGCATCCTTGAAATAAACCCCATTTGGTCATGGGAAGAACTGACTTTCTGAAAAAGACTCAGCTATGCTCAGAACTAATGTGAAGAATCAATAAATTGGGATACATGATATTAAAAGGCTTCTGAACAGCCATGGAAACACTCCTGCAAAGAAACAGCCCCTCTGTATGACTTTCCTCTCATAGTCAATATTTCATCATTTTATGTAATATTTCATTCAGTTACCTAACGACAGTAGTAAATACTATGAACACAGAGCTCTTTTGATTGAAGCTTTTTGTCAACACTACAAAGTCAAATGTGTTGTTGAGTTCTGTTTGCAAATACTTTACTGGAACTATACAGGACTAGTGAAGTCCTGCATATGAAAACCTACAACCACCACTTTCCTAACCAGCATAATTCTCAACTACTTTCCCAACATTTTTCCTTATCCTCAGAAAAGTGTTATCCTTACCCCTCATCAAGAAAAATTCTGTTTGCAAAAGACAGAGACCAATACAGAAAACCACAACTAATCAAAATATTGAGCTGTGGAACCCAGTGCAACCTGATACACCTGCACTACAGCTACCATGGGTTAGGCTCAGGGGTCCTTGTGGAAGAGGAAGCTTGGTGACTTTAAGAGTCAGAGGAACAGTGATTTGCTGTAAAAATATATCTCCCAGTAATAACGGAAGCTATTCCCAAATAGTATAATCTTACCTACATGACTGCCTAAACATGATCTGAGCAAAGAAAGCAAGCTTGTCCATGCTAATATGAAGGGAGAAAGCTCAGGATGCTTCAGCCCTATACAAAATATTAGAGGCAACTAAGGAATCTTGGGTAAAGTTAGTTGTCCCCAGAGGAAAAGTACATGAATTGGGTATCTAATACCAAATGATTAGCCCTTAAAACATATATGTAAGTAACATTATACATATTAGGCAAATTGTAGTTGTATATTTAGAAATGTATATGCATGCATGCATGCAACAGCAATTAATATAAAGAGAAGCCATGAGTTTGAAAGAGATCAAGATGGGCTATAAGAGAGGGTATGGAGGGAGGATATTATATAGTTATATTATAATCTCAAAAATAAAACAAAATAGAAATTCAGAAAGAAGAGTGTGGCATCCATGACATGAGCGAGGGTGTCTCATGATTCCTGTCATGTCCTCAGTCAGCTTAGGTATCTGGATAACACTGGTTTCATAAGAAGAGCTCGGTGTCATCCCTTCAATTTCCATTTTAAGGAGTGTTTTGGGGAGAGTTGGTGAGTCCTGCAAAAGTTTCCTACAGTTCAGCAGAGGAAACTCACCGGCTTGAGCTGGTTTAGCTGGAAAACTTCAATCTCACCGCTTTGCATAGATCTATCAAACTTTGTAATCTCTTAGTTCAATTCTGGTATGTCATAGCCTTTCTCTTTCTCAAACTCTCATTTTGCCATCAATAAAGTTGTATTTCTATTGACTGATATTGAAGACATAAAAACAGACTCAGAGAACTCAGTGTTTTAATGCCTTTCACATTTTTTTCCTTGCCCATATGTGAATATTCTCACTTTCCTTCATTGTTGCTATGGTGTTAATGTGCTAACATCACAGCGTTCCGAGGAATACTTACATTGTTCCTCTGGTCTATGCTCACATCAGTTTATCTAGTACCAGATTGGGATTTCCCCAAGTTAACAGATTCATAGCTAGAAACAAAACAGCTAATCTAATTTCTTAAAGATATAGTCCCAGTTATGTCTCAAATGAATGCTCTCCTAAATTTTAATTAGTACTAACTGTCCTTAATTAGGCTGTAGCCTTGAGCAAACCACTGGCCCTTTTTAGAATTGTTTTCACAAGTTACTAGATAAAGGTTTTTAACAGAACGATCTCTAGGGTTCTCGTTAGCTACAAGCCTGCATATCAGTACCAGACAAAATTGTGTTTTCTTATGAATAAATAATGTGTTTTCTCACAGAAAATGGCATGCAGTGCTCCTTAAAGACAGCAAGGACAACTACTGTTGCCTGCGGAGAAAAGAATAAGAAGGGCAAAGTGTGTGAGGAGAAGCTGCATCTATCACCTACTAACCTGCAGTGTAAACTATTTGGAGGGGGAGGGTATCATAAAATACTGTATGTTTACAGAGCCCATATAAATTCTGCTCCAACCTGAATGAAAGATATTAAGTTCAAAAGAACCTTATTAATGTCATTTAAAAACTTAAGAACTTAATTCTTTATATTTTATATGTTAAATAGAATATAATATTTTTAATTATATTTAATTATTCCATAAGACAATTGTTATATGAAAGCTTAATGATTTGAGTGAATTCATAATTAAGTTTTATTCCTTAAACTCCATCTAGTATTAGCAAAGCTTTAGTTAATACTGGCTTTTTTTAAAGTACTATACAAATATGCCTTTTACTTATTTAGTACTTATATAATTTAATAAGAAACAATGAAAACAATCTTAATGTATTTTTCATATATAAAAATGATACAGTGTTTCTATTGGTCCAACATGATTAAAAATTTACGTCTGTAATTCTGTTAAATAACTGCAGGAGTTGCATTTTTGCTTTGAGAAACTTTCGTCAGAACATAGCTGTGAAACAGCTTCGGCTTCAAAAGGAAAGGATGCAATAAAGTGCCTCATAGCTAGAATCAGGTTCAAGAGGTTTATGGTGGTGAACAGCAGAGAAGATGAAATGTTTCAATAAGTCCCTTAGGCTGATTTAGTTAGCATCCACAAAGCAGAATAACCTATATATCACATATCCTTTGTTGGCTGACTGTTTAGAATAGATGTATGAGTCACTGAGGTTTATTTTAGCAGTCGGGTAATGCAATTCTCCTTTTGCCTGAAATATTAAATCGTAGAAATATGAAACTATGAGAGGTAATGTCAAATCTCACACAGGATGCTTATCAACCACTGTGATGGGGCAAGACATTCTTTAAACCTTGTGGATCCAGGTTTCACCTTGGTCAGCACAAATGATACATTCTCATGTACAAAATTTCGATTATGTTAATAAGACACCCATGACGAATACTTTTAGTGTGTAGTGTTAGAGTTGCCAGAGTAAGAAAGTTTGAAAAAAAGAAAAGGAATCCTGAGATTTGAGAAGGATATGACCTACTCTGTTCTGAATGATTTCGTATGCAAATGAATCCCTCTGGGAGTCAGCAGGGAGGCACACACACACACACACACACACACACACACACACACGGTATCGCTATATATGTATATGTATAATACATTAGATATGCAATAAAAATATATATCATAATATATACACACATATATGCAACACATATTAGTTGAACTTGTTACTCTTAGACAGTACAGAGAATTATCAAGTGTACCTGCAACAATGCTGGCAAGCTGCTGGGTTCTAGAGATAGGGTATGTGCTGCGTGCTTGAATGATCGCAGAAGCAATTTTTTTGGCATGTTTTTCCTCTCCATATGCTCTTAGGATGGATGCAAGTGCTTGTTGATCTAAAGCATTCACAACATCAGAAGCAGTGGGCGTGTCAGGGTACCTGTGCACAAGAAGAGCCAATCAGTTTACTGACACCATCTTTTCTTCCTTTCTTTCTCTCTTTCTTTCTCTCTCTCTCTCTCTCTCTCTCTTTCTTTCTTTCTTTCTTTCTTTCTTTCTTTCTTTTGTTCTTTCTTTCTTTCTTTCTTTCTAAACTACTAAACAAACCATTTATCCCATAATCTTACATTGGTAGAGATCTTCACACATTGATACAAAGTTGACATTCTATTTTCTTACATTGGTGCATAATTTTTTATGTCGATACAACTTAAGGTTTTCATTGGTATAACTTTTGTATATTCACAAAAAATTTAAAATTATTTTTGTTAATCTTACATAGTCATTGTGCATATGCACCTCATTTAAAATTTAAGTTTAATACCCATACATTTAATATCTGCTATAATAATCTGTTTAGTATAATTAAATAATAATTTGCCAGTCAAATTTATAATTAATTATGATAGATACTAGTTTAAATTATCACAGAACTGTACATCCTGGGTTGTACAAATAGTATGTAGCTGGAGAAGGCATGGTTTACTTCTTCTGATATGCTATAAATATATAGGTTATTTTCAAAAGCATTAAAAACCTATAAAATAGGACATAAAGATCAGTTCATTATTGAAAGATTCCCTCTTGCTATCTTGACTTTAACTTGCCTCAGTCTTTTATTGATACTCCAAAACCACGTAGATAAAAGACACTATAAAATCACTGACACCATTTTCGTTGATCAGAGTTGGTACTTGAGAGCACTGGGAACATGAACCGAGACAGTCACGACAAATTGCCTAGACAGAATTCTAAAGTAGACTAAAGTATCACACACATGAAACAAGTTTCCAGTTTACACTGTAATCATTATGGCAATAGGAACCTGAAACATTCAATAAAGTCAAGGTAAAGGGAAGGTAAAGTAACTTGCTAGCTATGAAACACAATAAATTTATGAAATTCATAGGCAAATGAATGGAGCTTGTACTGGCTGGTTTTGTGTGTCAACTTGGCACAGCTGGAGTTATCACAGAGAAAGAGGCTTCAGTTGAGGAAATGCCTCCATGAGATCCAGCTGTAAGGCATTTTCTCAACTAGTGATCAAGGGGGAGGGCCTCTTTTGGGTGGGACCATCTCTGGGCTGGTAGTCCTGGGTTCTATAAGAGAGCAGGCTGAGCAAGCCAGTAAGGAACATCCCTCCATGGATTCTGCATCAGCTCCTGCTTCCTGACCTGCTTGAGTTCCAGTCCTGCCATCCTTTGGTGATCAACAGCAATGTGGGAAGTGTAAGCTGAATATACCCTTTCCTCCCCAACTTGCTTCTTGGTCATGATGTTTGTGCAGGAATAGAAACCCTGACTAAGACAGAGTTGGAGAATATCATTCTGATTGAGGTAACCCAATCACAAAAGAACTCACATGATGTGCACTCACTGATAAGTGAATATTAGCCCAGAAACATGGAATACCCAAGATACAATTCTCAAAACACATGAAACTCAAGTAGAAAGAAGACCAAAGTGTGGATACTTCTATCCTTCTTAGAAGGGGGAACAAAATACCCATGGAAGGAGTTACAGAGACAAAGTGTGGTGCTAAGACTGAAGGAATGACCATCCAGACACTGCACCACCTGGGAATCCATCCCATATACAACCACCAAACCCAGACACTGTTGTGAATGCCAACAAGAGTGTGCTGACAGGAGCCTGATATAGCTGTCCCTGAGAGGCCAGACAAATACAGAAGTGGATGCTCAAAGCCATCCACTGGACAAAGTACAGGGTCCCCAATGAAGGAGCTAGAGAAAGTACCCAAGGAGCTGAAGGGGTTTGTAGCCCCATAGGAGGAACAACAATATGAACAAACCAGTACCCCTCGAGCTCCCTGGGACTAAACCACCAACCAAAGAAAAACATGGTGAGACTCATGGCTCTAGCTGCATATGTAGCAGAGGATGTCCTCATCAGTCATCAATGGGAGAAGAAGGCCTTGATCCTGCGAAGGTTCTATGCCCCAGTATAGGGGACTGCCATGGCCAGGAAGCAGAAGCAGGTGGGTTGGTGAGCAGGGGGAGGTAGGAGGGGATAGGGGTTTTCAGAGGGGAAATCAGGAAAGGGGATAACATTTGAAATGTAAATAAAGAAAATATCTGATAAAAAAAGAAAAAAGCATTTTGCTAACCTTAAATTTCATTCATTATAAAATATTGATCCTGTACGTTTCTCCTAAAATAAGACAATAGGAGAATATTCGATATAACTTGCTCAATATGTAAGTAACTAATTGAATCATTGTTATTATTTTGTTTAGACTGGAAGATATGATGCTGACAGATGACAGCTGATCAGGTCTAAAAGCTGAGGAGGAAATTAATGTATGGCAGCAAAGAACCTATGTGAGGGACCAAAAAAATTCAACCTAGAAAGTTTTCCTCACAATAACTAAAAAGACCTAGTTTTAACCATGCATGTTGTGTATATTGATATTAGTTCAGTTATCAGGAGCAAAGATCACCAAGAATTGAGTCCTCAAAAAAAAAAAACCAAAAAATATTGATTGAATAAGCCTAAATATTATTTCAATCAAGGGACAGAAAGAAAGCCCAATTTCCGAACACAGACTAAATTATGCAAGCAGAAAACAGTGTTCACTGTCAGATCCCTCTAGTTTGTTTCCGTTTACAGAAGCAGGTCAAAGCATTCTAACTGACGAGCTAGCCATGACTCGACTTATTAGGAACATCTGCTAGTAGTACACTTACCACTCCCACATAAATACGCTGGGTTATTAGCTGCATACTGTGATTAGTTATGAGTTCCAAAGATATGGGAGCAATAAGACCGGAGAATTAACCAGAATGAGGTTGTGAAAACATCTAAAACTATCTTTGAAAATTATTTCTGTGTTAGCATGCTTGTGAATCAGGAGAACTTTTTGTTCATGGTGTGTACTCCGTTGTGCATATGTCTAACAGTCCTTCAGTCAGTTTCTGAAACTCTTACTCTATCTGATTGTTTTAGGGAGAAGAAAAAGATCCTATTTTACATGTGATGGTTTCTTTTTGATCTCACTTACTTTTATCTATTTATGCATGTTTTGAATTGAAATAGACTTTTGCCACTCCACCTTTCCTCCCTTCTGCCACTCCCATTCCCCCAAACTGACAGCCTCTTTTTCTTTTGATATCCCTGTACCAATGAATGTTTCATATGATAGCCCTAACTTTCATCTCAGTGGGCTCCCTTTTTGGCTTACAAAATAAAGACTCTTTCTTTAAAGGTTGTAGTGATATATATATAAGAATTTCAACCTTGTTATATTGGATAGCATTTTAAATGCAATAGATTCTCAAATTTTAATCGGGGAGATGAATATAACAATGCTTATCTCAATTATCAGAATTATTGGGAGAGAAGGCCTACATGAATAAATACAGGCAATAAAATTACTGGACAACAAATATTTATGTCTTTCAGACCTTTCCAATTCACATATTTGTTAGTCATTATTTGAGCATAAAAGACAAAATCCTTGTTAGTAAATTTAGACCCTTAGCTCTATTAAAACAATTATAAGATAACATGTAAAGCTTTAGTTTCATTATAACTTTGTCTTTTAAACAAGAAAATTAAAGTAGCATTTTTATCAAGTGGCATTCAGTGGACATCATCAGGTAAAATTTCATTTTACTCTTACATTAAAACAAAATAGCTATGTAGAAATTTCCATAATGCTAGAAGACAAAAGTATCATGACCCTGGGGCTTAGCAGGCAGGAAATCTTTAGACCAGGCATTAAGATGAACAAGAACTGCTTCTCTAACAAACACAAAGCTTCCTTATGCTAGTCTATAGTTCACTGACTTGCTGTGACTTAACTCCCAGAGAAAATCTTGAGTGCCAATTTGTTATCTCCCAACAAAGACTATGTCTGCTAACAGAGTTAGCCTTTCAAGTCCTTGAGGCTTCGAATTCCTTTCTACTACATGAGATGATAATGTAATCTAAAAGCAGTGGTTGTTGAAACAAGTCAATATAGAATTAAGATCCAATATTTCTTGTGTGTGTCTTTGTCACAGGGATATATCATTCTTTGGGGTCTAACAGACCACATGTGTGTTTTTTATGTTTATGGGTGCATAGAGATATGTTGGTTTTGTTTTTTTTTGTTTTTTTGTTTTGATTTTTTTACCATGATCTATCATTCTGCTTGTATCTGTACTGTACATATTTGGATGCCTGGGTTTCATTTTCCTGCATATTCACTGAAGCAATTTCCCTATTCTGATATAGCTTATAGTCCATATCATCCACCTGGAAGATCTTCATATATGTATACGTATTATCTAGGTAGATAATATGGAATATAACATCTATATATATATCACATGTGTGTTACAACTATAAATTCAAAATTAAGGTATTGACAAAAGGGCTTAAGTCTGAAAAACAATCTCATTGTGAAGTTTTTGAGGAGAAAATTATGGATGGAGATTTACAAATTAAAATTTGCCCAAGAAGCTTTTACATTAAGAATATGGTAATTTACTTCTATTAATTAGAAACTTTGGTATATTGTTTACAGAAAGCATCTTCCATATCAAGACACAGGAAGTATGTACATTTTACATATACAACATTTTATTTCTATAAAACTATCATAATCTACAAAGTTAAGAATCTCTGACCTTCACTATTAGTCATTTGTTGTTAAAGAATTTTATTACATGATCCCATTATTTGTTCTATGATGCCAATAATTCAAACAGAAGAAGTCTTAGGAATCAGAAATGATAGGGTTCTTATAAATGTCACAAGGCAAGTTAACCAGTCGTGTCATGTAACAAGGGAGGAGGTTTTATAGGAGAAGTATTTCTCTCACGATGCTCGTGGCATGACACAATGTGCTGAAGCAAAGCCAGGTGAAGCTTCTGGCTTCGGACTCCTGGGAGGTCTGGATGTCAGGACTAATTTAACCTCTAACGTCCGTGTAGAAAAAGGAAAACTTGACTTTCTCCTACAGTGCAACACAATGCCATAATGGATTGTGTGTCCATTTGAATTGAACAATGGCAAACAAGCAGTAGTATTTCTACAGTGATAAAGAATGAAGAGGAGTCATGATGATAATTCTGTACAGATATGTATGGATATATAGTAAGGTATGGTGTGGTGTCATATATTGCAGATCTTCTGTGAAAGGTTCTACTAGGTGACTGCAGAAGAAATAGGACAGAAATATAACTGGTGACCACTGAGCTCCTACCCTATTTTTGGCAGCATTATAAAATATTATCAATTAAATAAGCTTCTGTCTTCAAAGAGATGTGTGTATGCAAGCACAAAAATGAAGTATTGTTTCAGCATCTATTTTTTCTACATTACTACTAAAAAGCCATGTTGTAATTAGTGAAAAAAATTACCTAAAAGTGTATTTCCCTCATTCTGAATATCTCACTAAAAAAAAAACAGCAAATATTTTCTGTTTAGAATTTCAAAGCTAAAGAAATACTGAAGACTATAAAGAGTACCAAACACAGCTGAGTTACTATGCATGGGCAGTTTTGGATGTGGGAGTGTGCTGGCAATATTTCAGTCTTCAAGGGAATTACAATCGAAGATTTAAGAAATTGATTTTCTTGTGGTAAGAAGCAATGTCTTTTCAATGCTAACCTGTCTCCATCCATCCTCATGTCCAAGGGGCCATCTTTCCGAAGGGAGAAACCTCGTTCAGGAGCATCAAGTTGCATGGAAGAACACCCCAGGTCCATAAGGATTCCATCAATCGTTCCTGGCTGCACTCCAGCTTTCATTAGCAATGCCTCCGCTTGGCTGAACTGGCCCAACAGAGCTTGGATCTGTGTCCTGTGAAAAAATCCAGGAGATAAAGATACTTCGATTGTATTAGTGAACACATTCTATCATCAGATGACATACCCAAAATAAATACACAAAGTATCAAGTACTTGATTACCATTATACTATAAGAACATATATATTTACAAATTAGAAATATTCTTTTGTCAGACTAGGTATTTCATTCTTTTTTTTCTAAAAGTTTCTTAAATTTATGAGTAAAAGAAAAGTAGAACATGACATTCTTTCAAAGATTTATTTAACATGAAAGATAATTCAAATACAGTAGGCATAAAAACAAAAATAATATAAATAAAATGTACATACATATCATGAATGCTACTTAGTTATATAAAAGAAGCAAAATCCAGTTATATATGCAACAATGAAGATGAAACTAGAGATCATTATACTAAGTGAATTAAGACTGCACAGGAAGGCCAGACGTGGTGGCACATGCCTTTAATTCCAGCACTTGGGAGGCAGAGGCAGGCGCATCTCTGAGTTCAAGGCCAGCCTGGTCTAAAGAGTGAGTTCCAGGAGAGCCAGGGCTACACAGAGAAACCTTGTCTCAAAAAAAAAAAAAAAGAATGCACAGGAAAACAAGCACTATATAATTCACTCATGTGAAATATTAACACACTGGTCTCAAATTTGAGAGTAATACGGTATCTTGCAGTGATGAGGAAAGAGTTGTAGAAAGAAGAAAATGTAAACACTTGATCAATGGATACTAAATTAAAGAGAAGATAAGGAGTTCCAATGTGCTATTGTGGCCTGATTTAAGCATTTCATAATGTATACATGTATTTCACACCACATCAATTTGCATGTACAGTTTTTATATACTGTTAAAAATGAACATAATTAAATGAAAAGAACTAAGATGAAAAGACGAGTTCAATATGTTCACGCCACTTAGTTTACTGCTGTGCATATTTATCCTGTTCTTAGGATAGGGTGTTATACAGCTACCTACTTGAGAAAGAAATGAGGACAAGACTAAATGACTCCTAAAGAAGTCCTGTTTTAGCTTCCAGCAAGAATGTCAAATTTTCCACGTAGCATTCAGAATCAACAGGCAGGAAGACATTTGGATCATCATGTTCTTACTGTAATTCTCCTTCCTATACAAAGTCAGCTGCTGCCCTTAGGTTTCTTCAGAAGCCTTCAATCAACTAAAACTCATTTTGGAAGGAGAATAAGTAAAGAAATCGGGCGACATTCTGAAGTTTCATTCTCCTCTCTGAAAGTGAACAGAATGAGCTTGTATTTTAGCAACATTAGGCAACTCACATCTAGGGTATTTACTTATTACTTATGCCATTTAAGGGGAAACTCACAGATCATCAATATGTTTTTCTCAAATTCTGAAAGAAAGAGTAATTTTTAGATTACGTGCCAAATATTTACTAAATTTCTATTGTTGCTACTAATTATGCTATTTGGACGATGTACCAAGAGACAGGAAGACTAGTAAACTATATTTCTTGAGTTAAAAGCTGAGTGGAAACGATATAATTTACAGAGCAATATGGCTAAAGTTGATGATAGATAAATAAATGGCCTCTCTATGTTTGGAAATATGAATACTAATAAAGTAGTATTAGAAACCAAAACCAATAAATTTCAGGGTTGGAAGACAGTTCATTAGTCATTTATGTCAATATCTGATATTTGTATCTTTGCCAACTCCAATCTCATGAATGTGATCTGAGAAGGGAAGAATTCTTCTTTAATCACCTCCAGATCCCAATCACAGGCTACAGAGAGAGCCAGACACCCAACACTCATCACTGAAGAAGATGGAAAAGAGTTGATTAATGACATTGACCAACAACTTCTTGGACAAGAAAACAAAATGCCCTGCTAGAGCACATAGAATTTCACTCAGGAGCAGAGTGAACAAGGATGTGGGAAGAAGAATGTACGATGTCAAAAGGTGACTCTTCATTGCTAATAATGAGATTGGCTTGTATGAACAACTGTACAAAATCACAGAGAACTGAACCTGCTGATCCAGTAGAAGCAGAAATAGAGCCTAAGAGATCCCTTTGCAAAGAAGAGATGCTCAGCTAGGAAATCTTACCTGCAAGAACACAGTAGGGAGGGAAATTTTTGGCTTGGACATTTAAAGAAGTAAGTGTTTTAAAAATGCTAAAATATCCACCCTGTATTTATATGTAAGAAACAATATACATGCAGATATCAATATAATTCAATACAATTAATTCCAATCCTAAGTACTTTGTTTCTCTGGGGAATCCTGATGCTTTCATATATCAAGTACTATTCAATGTTTGATATAACTGAACCGTAGAAAATTAATATGTCTATTATCTACTGAACTCCATGTGAACAAACTCTCATTTTTACGATATATGCTATTTACACCTGATGTCAAGGAATGTATAATATTGAAACTTAATCTTCAGTAAGCACTGGTTATCTAGTTCATATTTGAGTATTGTTTTTCATAACAGTCACTATTACATTTGGGGCTGGTGAGGTTGCTCAAGAGTAAATGCATGGGTTAGCCTGTATATTAAATCCCCCCAAACCACATAAAAGTTCAAATAAAATAAAAAGTAAAAGCAAAAAAAAAAAAAAAAAACCAACAAAACCCATCATTACATTTCAATTAAGCAGTTAATTCTGTAACTTTTCTTTTTAGTATGACCTTATGCAAATCAAGGTTAGAATCTACAGTGCATGCAGCTTTCCACACATGACCCTTTACTTACTCTAGGGACATTTTTAGCCAAACTCTCCATTCCAGTGAGACCTCAAAATTTCAGATACTGATGTTTTAAAACTACCATGTACTTGAAGATTTATATAACAGACTGTCTATTTAAACAGCAGTTAAGGTACTGCTACAAAGGTACTTTCAATGAGTGGCTTTTAACCTTAATGTGAAGAATGGAAGTGTGTCTAATCCAATCAGCTACCAGAACTTAAAATCAAAGAATCATGTTTCTGAGGGATGAAGTAATTATGCCTCAAGGTTGCAACACTTTTTCCTATCCTAGACTGTCTGCTGCTATACAGATTTCCCACATGTCAGACGTCATAACCATGTGAGCAAATTCCTTGAAGTAAATCATCCCCTGCCCAGTATTCTCTCCTTCTCCTCTCCATCCCCTTTCTCTCTTTCCTTTCTCTCTCTCCTCCTTCTCTTTATACCCAGGGGTGGGATGGGAGGAAGAGACAGCTATATTTTGTAGGAACTGGAGAGATTTCTAAGTGGTTAAGAATAACTGTTCTTGCAGAGGATCTGAGTTTGCTTTCCAGCATCTACGTGGCAGCTCACAGCCATTTGTAGCATCAGTCTCAGGTGGTCTAATGCCCTCTTTGGCCTGCCTGGGCATCTACACTCATGTACACACTCAAGTATATATAACCCCACAAACACACATAAACATAATTAAAAAAAACAGTTAATATCTAAAAATAAAAAATTTAATGGTTTATATTTCTTACATAAATTTCTATATACTAAACCACACAGCTACATGTTTCTTGCATAATATATTATACATATTACATATATATGCATGTTTATGTATACCTGTTTCCTACTACTTCTGTTTTTCTGTTGAACTCTGGTGAACACATATCAGCCTAGGGGTACATTTCTGTTTAGATCTTTGGCACATATCATCCCATGGCCACCATAATTTGTTCATAGATCAACATGTATATACAATTCTGGTGAGTAAGATACAAGAGATATTTTCTTGGAACTTAGGAAAGGGCTCCACTTTTTTCATGTTTACATATGTACAAAACAACAACACCACAAAAATTACAAGCAGATCAAATTAAGCCAAATACATCTAAACAATTATTTCTCTAGGTAGAAGGGAAAGTGCATGGGAGCGGAAAGCCCCCACTCATAGTTGGCTTAGGATAGGAGGGACTTAGTGAAGGTCTAGTAACTTTGTATATGTATGCATGAACACACACATATACAAATAACATCCCAAATACTGTAGCAATTGTGATATTTAACAATGCTATACTAGTAAGTAGAGATTTAGGTAAAATAAAGATATTCTCAAGAAACTATAACTAAAACTGACACAAGAAATGTAAAATATACTCTTAAAATCATTTAGAATTTTAATCTCTAATTATAAAGTCTCCAACAGAGAAAAAGACAGGTGGCTCTACTATGTATTATTCCAAATATTTAAATATTTAGCTATTTACGTAACTGCAATATTATATAAACAAAATAACACTGATATTATAATAAAATCTCCCAGAAATTAAGAGAGACAGCTATTTCAACTAGATCACAAGGCAAGCATGCTGGATGGTTGAAATGGGAGGGTCACGGTCTACAGTAAGGGACTGGGGGAACATATAGTTCCTATTAGGAAAGTAAAGTAAACTGGATAGTTATAAATGGATGGAAAGCACTGAGACAGGAGGATCGATGGGGAGGGAGAAGAAAGTTAAGTGACCAAATATGGGAAAGACAGCTGAAATTAGGGGCCATTTGAAGAGTTCTATGGAAAGCCTAATAAGTAGAATCTTCCTGAAATATATACATATATGAACGTAATCTAAAGGAAATTGCCAAATAATGGGTTCAGGTAGAGCCTCTACTTTCTATCTCTTGTCATAAAAAGAAGCTTCCAGTATGGGGATCTGGTTAAGCTAATTGAGTTGCTGGCCAGTGGAGTTCCATGGGAATCCTCAAACAATTCAGGCTATTGTCAAGACTTTAGGTTGCTTTCCACAAACTGATGGCAAGGATCAATTAGTGAAGACATCATCTGTACAACCTATTGAGTATGGAGGAGTCAAGAGCCTTCACACCTACATGCTTGCATTTTTGTTACAGGAAGGAACTCTGTACTCTAGCAAAGGAAAAACCAACTCAGCCTCAAACCCTTTGATCCACAATGGTGTTATCTCTGCAAGATATGCTATGGCAATGGTGGTACAAAACTTGTGGGAATAACCAAGCAATATCTGATCAACTGAAGGCCTACTACATCAGATGAAACCCTTATGCAACACTACTTGGGTGACATAGAACCAGAGATTGGATAGCCCAGGGACATATACAGCAGAGGACTGCTTGGTCTGACCTCAGTGAGAGAAGACTCATCTAAAGAACCGAGCAGGTCTTGTAGGGTAGGGGTCGGGGTAGGGGTGGGGACATCCTCTTGGAGATGGGAATAAGGGGAGGAGGAATGGGATAAGGAATAGTTGGAGAGGGATAATAGACTGTAAAAAAAGATTAAAGAATAATAATAAAAAACAGAAAACCTCAGCATTACATGCTTCCAATATACAACAGCAAACGGTGATATTCCTATTCACAAATAAAAGGCTAGGAGTATGTTAAGGAAAGTGCAGACTCAAACTCAGAAAGCATTAACCCAGCTATTTCATGTCTAGTACCTGGGATCTGTAGTAGCACCATCTGGGAATGTTTTTGGGAATCAGTACCCCTCTAGTTCTGACACCTGCATGACACTTAGAGTCCCTATGAGTCAGCTTCATTCTGTGCTTATCACAAGTTTAGCCAACATCCAATGATTCTGGCCCCTTCAGCATTCTGATGTCTCCATTACAACTTATATAGGTGCATGCAGGGGCTTTACAATGCTTTTCCCAAGAGAATCTGACCCTGCCATACATCAGCTAGCTTCATCAGATTTTGAGAACCTGCAGACCAAGCCTTCACGACTGCATAATTCTTGCATTGCTGCATACCTGAAAAACAAACATGCACCAGGGAGATGTTGACAAGTTCTGGCACCCATTCACTATGTAGTCTGTCTCCCTTCTGTCACAGTTGTCGTGACTTTTGCACACTTTGGCTGAGAAACCTGGCAGAAGGGGGAATCCATAGGTGGCTGTTTTAAAAAAGAGAACTTGTTCATCAATATTCTCTACTCGGGCTCTCTCCTTTCAAATCAATTTGTATTTATACAAGTTAGAGCCTTAAGTACTCTCGATCTTAGAATTGCATTTATAATATATTATCTCAGTGAGGAGCCTGAGGCTTCTCTTTAAATATGTGACTTTCTTTACCATTACCTCTGCTTTGAGTGCATCCATTTTAACTGCAAATTTAAATTCACTCACAGTTCGTTTCTAGCAAAATACACCCATTTCATGTTTTTGCTCTTTCTCACTGTATATTTGACTAACTTCATCAAGTAATAACCATGCCACAGGCTGGATGTCCTCCTGTCTTGAACTTTCCTCCAGCAAGCAACTTAGTCCATTATTTTTTATTATAGCTCCATTCAACTTTTCCACAATCAGGGAGAAGACAGCAAGGAGTGACTTCATGTGACTCAAAACAGCCTCTACTCTAGTTCCTAAAACTGATTTTATTCTCTGACTACTTAAGAACACAGTCACCCTGTTGGCCTTTCAGTCAGATTTTTTTTTTTTGCCACTCCCACCAGAGTGCTACTCATTAAGACCTTCTTACAGACTTCTGGGGATATTTCAACCCAAAGCTCAAACTTTTCCCATATTTCCCCTATAAGGCATTTCTAAAGGGTTACAGATGACATGCTCAGTAGCTCAGTAATGGCCTCATCTTCTATGGAAGCTTTCCACTTGACTTTTTACACTATGGAAACAAGATACTTGACAAAAGCAACTTAAACAAGAATTTATTTTTGGTGACAGTGTATATGGTGTATAACTTTATGGAAGGCATCACAGCACAAACGATTCTAGGGGCCTAAGCATAAGCATACACACACAGCGTGCATGACTGTATGTGTGCACATGATATATATGTATACATTTGTTTTCTACTTGTAGCAAGGAAGCAGAGAGACAAGTGTGTTGGTGATCTTTGGTCTTTCCTACACCCTTCCCCTGTGTTTCTTCGGTCCACAGGATGGGGCTACACACACTTGGGGTGGGTCTTCTCTCCTCAATTGATTTTCTATGGAAAATTCTTCACAGATGCACCTAATGGTCTATCTCCTCAGTGACTCTCATTCAAGTCAGGCTGGCAAAGAAGACTAACTATAAAGCGCTGCACCACTCCAATGGCTGGTGATAATTTCTTATCTTAGAACCTCTGAAGCTTAGTGATGACTCATTTTGCACTTAGTACACAATATTTCAGCGAGCTCCTTAAAATTTACATATGTATCCTACTGCTTCTGCTGCTAGTATATAAATCCCTTAAGGTCCTATTGACCATTTCATAAACCACAAATGTATTTATGTAAAGAAACACACAAATATACATATCAGCACTTTAAGCATATGAAAACTATTTTATATGTGTAGCTGTGCACATTCATGTATATACAGGTACACATACATATGCTGGTTTATGTACATATAGGATTATAGAATTGAGTTATAGGATTGAACTTTGGTCCAAGTACTTTACTATTGCTGTAAGAAAATATAATAACTAAGCAATTTACATGAGAGTTTATTTTGTCTCCTGTTCCAGTTGTCTAGATGTCCACAATCGAAGCAAGGGGGAGCTAAATGAGCAGGAAGCTGAGAGATCATATTTCACATGACAAGCAGACAGTGGAACTGGAAATCAATAAGTCACACACTCTCTTAAGTTTTCCTCCAGTAAAAAACTTCCTCCATCTGGGGTCCATGACCTAAGGGTTCTATAGCCTCTCCAAATCTCTCAATCAAGTAGGGACCATGTGTTCAAACACATGATCCTATGGACACTCTCACTCAAACAGCTATAGGCAGCCTTTAGAAAGTCAAGTCAGTATATAAAAATAACATATACATTTAGACATTAAGTGTTTACATATGAAAGAAAGACTTATAGTGGAAGTCCACCTTTCCAATGAAAAGATGACAAAAGCGCTCAAAATTATAGCTCATGGCATATGGGATTTGAATTTTTAAATCAATATGCATATTTTATTCTATTCTGTGTCTACATTCTTATTTTAAAAACCATTTAATTTATTACCAGGAATGGGGTACATCCCTGTAATAATAGAACTAGGGGATGTGAGGCTGGAAATAAGATTGTCATTAATTCAAGATGAGCATAAGTTATGTAGTGAATCTGAGTGCAGCCAGGCTACACTTTGAGACTGACTGATTCATTCTCTCTCTTTCTAACCCTCCTCCCTAAACAAAAAATACAAAGTGATTATTTGTTACCAAATCAGGTACTCCAAAAAGAGATACCACACCTTTCCTGAAGTTTTAATACCATGGCAATGTTTTTCTAAACTGCTGGTAGCACCACAGCTATGCATCCAGAGAATAAGAAAGCATACGAGTCATTCCTTGTGTTGGTGGTTCTCATTAGCTCCAAAACTAAGTGTGGGTACTAAAATATATAAAAAGATTATCACAAATACTTAATGGCTTTGATCTAATGAAATGAAAATGCAGGTCTTCTGACCTCTTGAATAAAGTTTTTTAAAACTTAAAATAGGCAATTTGAGTTCTACTAGGATTCTTATTTATTTTTAAAGTTCAGTGGGAGTAGAACAAATTCATTCCTTTGAAAATGCAAATTAAATTATCTAGATGTGTTTCTGAAAAAAAAATGTTTTAGCCATACTATTTTGCAATGTCATCTCTAAGAAGGAGGTTCCCATAAATTATAGTTGCTGAATATTAGTCCCATGACTATTATACATCTTTCCTAATATTAACAGAATATGTAAATAGATATGAAAATCAAATAATCTCTCAAATCACCTATGAATTTATATCAGAATTAAATTATTACACAAAGGATGGTTCCAGTTATTAGTGCATGCAAATACAGTTTTCAGAATCTGACATTTTGGTGGTGGTGGTGGTGGTGGTTGGGGGCATTAAGCTTATGTTAACCATTATTGTACAGCCTATAAACCAGTTCCTAGATTACTAACATTCAATGTTGTGGGAGTCAAAATGAGAATGGCCTCCAGAGGCTTCTATGTTTGAATACTTGGTTCTAGGTTGACAGAACTGTTTGGGAAAGGCTATGAGATGTGGCCGTGATGGAGGAGGAGTGCTGCTGGGGTGAGCTTTGAGATTTCCAATGATTTGTGATATTCTTGTATCTACCTTTACTTCACATTTTAAAGTAAATGTGAGCTCTTGGATGTTTTTGCTGTCATAGCCAAGCCTTTTGTTAGCCAATATGGACTCTAGCACTCTGAAATTTTATGCCCAAATTAAACACTTTATTCTATTAAGTTGCCTGGATAATGGTATTTTATTGCATCAGTAGAAAAGTAACTAAGAAAAGAGTTAAATGGAGTAATGAGCCTGTTTTTATTATATAAAGACTACCAACTATTAGTAAAGCAGATATATTCTCTACCAATAAAGAAGTGGTATTTGACATATAAAACAATTATTCAGAAGTCTGAAGGCTGTGAGTCTAGATTTATACAAGCTGAACAAGTGATTAGTTACAAAGGTTTAGTCAATTGTATACATTTCTTTTAATTCAAGTTCTATATTACATTGCAAATAGCCTGGTGATAATACTGAAAATATAAAAAGAGTTGCATTACTGGGTTTGGCAGTGCTACAAGCACCTAATCCCCCCCCCCAAAACAAAACAAAACAAACAAAACACCCACTAACAAACAAACAAACAAAAAACTGGATATAATAGGACATCATTTGGAGGCAGAGACAGTCAGATCTCTGTGAGTTTGAGGCCAGCCTGGTCTACAGAGTTAGACAAGGACAGCTAGAGCTACAAAGTGAGACCCTGTTTCACCCCCACTCCAAAAAATGAAAACTAAAAATAAAATATGACATTGGCCTTCATGGTTTGGTTTACATCACTGAGAATGATTATTACCAGAGCCACCTATTTACCTACAAATTTCCTAATTTACTTTTCTTAACTGCTGCATAATAGCACATTGTATAAATGCACCACATTTTAATTATCTGTTTATCCACTGACAGGCATTATGTTGTTTCCATCTGGCTACTGTGAATAGAGTATCAATGAATATGGATGACTTTGTATCTCCATAGCAGGATATAGAGGCCTTTGGGTATTGCCCAAGAGTGGCATAGCTGGATCACATGTTAGATCTGCATTTAGATTTGTACATGTATCTTTGAGTCTCTAGGTGTTTCATTTAGAATACACACAGGGGTCAGGAAATTACTTAGGGACCTTGGGAAGATTTTTCAGTGGAGGGTATCCAGAACACACTGGTGTAAATGTTTAGAAAGGAACAATGGAACAGGAAGGATTAAATTGAGATGTGGGTAAAAAGCAGGGTAGAGGATGGAATATGGGAGTGATTAATACTAAAGACTATTTGGAAATGTCATATGAAAATATCTATTCTAGAAGCGCGTGCACACACACACACACACACACACACACACACACACACACACACACGGTTAAAATTGAACAATACCCCTACTAGACAACAAACTACCTAACCAAAAGCCCACATTCCCAAATGAGTAACTTGTTTTGAAGTCATTGGCCAACAAAGTCCCATAGACTCTCAATTATTTATTGGTGATGCTTGCCCCCAACTTCATGAGAAAAACCCTACTGCTAATGGCACCACATACTTGAGCAGAGAAACCAAACTGGAACTGATGAGGAAGCTAAACCTCTAGTACATAACCTTCACAGTGCTGAAAGGTGGTGTGCATAGTACTGGAGGAGAAATTGCAATGATCAGTTGAATCCAGATATGCACCCTACACATTACAGCCGTGACTTGCCTGGCAAAACAGGCCCACTGATGCAAGGGTGACACAAATGTCATCAGAGTAACCAACTATTTTCTGATTGTATTTAATAAATCATTTCCACGTGATCAAAAAACCAACCTGGCACCATTACTGCCCTGGGAATCTATGGTTAGACCAGCCATAGGCCATAAGAGTGTCAGTGACCATCCCGTGAGAAAGTGAGCCCTTCACAATCTCCCTAACAGGTCAAATGGCCTTGTACTAAGAGCTGGTTATCACCCCCCTTCCTTCCTATTCCTTTCTTGGCACCTGAGGCTGTAAAAGCTGAATTATAGTCCCCTCTTCTCTATCTCTTCCTGAGTTCACATGCCATCCAAGGACATGAGTTACGCCTGAGCCCAGCCTGACCCCCAAGGCTGTCAAGGAGGATCGATGTTCCAGAGATAAGATCCAGAGTGCCCGCTGCCTGGCGCCTGACTTCGGCCCCCATGTCAGCAGATGCCCACTTCTTTGTTCTTTGTATAATTCTCCCTTGACCCCTCCCATATTCCCCGCGATGTATGCTTTATAAGGAAAGCACCTCAGCTTAATAAACGAGACCTTGATAGGTTCAATCTACTTGGTCCTCCTACTCTTCTTTCTTTTACTCCCATTTCCTTCCAGGTTCGCGGTCCCCCTCGCACCCACGAATAACTGAATCCCGCGGGACAGGATATAAGAGAAAACATATACGTATTATTTTGTAAAATAAAGATAGTATTAATCTAATTTTAATGACTTACCGTTGTGCCTATACATGAATACACCTACCAATCTTCATCAGAGAAGCTTCTACTTTTAAGAGATGGTTATTAACACAGAAACCAAGGCACAAAAAATTAGAGACTGTAGAATGCTCAGGCCTAAATGGGACATATGAACTCTACTAAGTCCTCCTCTGCTTCCATGCTTGAGGACATTGCGGAAGAGAGGAATGGAAAGCATTCACGAGCCAGGAAACTGTCTTTTAGACACAAGGATGCACATATGAACTCAGGGCAGACGTGCACAGGACATATGCAGGCCAAATCCCGGCCATCATGGAGACGGGAGCTGGGCACAGAAAGTCACCCCTAATCATAGTGCCATTAGCAATTGGTAGCTGCTGGGAGAGGGAAATTCAGCCTGACCACCTTCAGTGGAAAGCCACACATCAAAAGATATTTGAGGGGCAAAAATTGGTCATAATGGTTAAAAAAGTACAATGTCTGGTAAATGGAGAAGGTTGGATGGATCTGAGAAAAGCAGCAGGGCATGAATATGACCAAAACAAATTGCAGGAAAGTTTTAAAGAATAAATGAAAAGGAAAAAAAAGAAACCACAAAAGACTAGGATTTATCAAGGACCAAAGTTACTTTCAGGAAATCTAATAGGAATGTTCCATTGATCCTAAAAATAGATTTAATAGTTCAAAAATAAAAGACCTGACCACCTATACTTGTAGATTTATATTTTCAGTCTTCTATACCTGTATAAATGGTTTTCAGATGCTTAATAAAATCAGCAAATCAGCTGCAGACTTTCTGAACACTTCTGCAGCATATCTCAACTAATGCTAGATGCTAAGGTAACAAAGTAAGACACAGTGAAAAACTCACAGTGAGTAACACTCTACTCAAGCCTCTGATTCATAGATATTCTTACTGTGATAACCACATTTTAATTTTATCACAACATTCTATAAACAGTTTATAATTATATACATTTTAAAAGCAACTTAGAATTTTATATTTTATATAAACATTTTTATCCTCCCATTACTATTAGAGCAACTGAAACTAAAAAAAAATAATAATAATAATTTTGTTTGAAGGAGAGCAGCTAGCAGATCCAAAGGAAAGATAATGAGTCTGCAATGGATATTTGATAAGTGAATACAATCCTGCTCAAGATCACACAGGTAGAAGAAATAAGACTAAGAATTAAACTTAGGTAAAATTAATTGAGTAATACACCTTTCTTTTTCTTTTGTTTTGGAAAGGAGGAAGAGCATGATAGGGCCAAGTCTGTTCTAGTATCTACTCAGGAAACAGAGCAAAGTAAAGAGTAAAGGAATTACAGAGATCTCACATCTGTGCTGTTCATGAGGATGGTTAGGTCACTGGCAGAGATTATGACTCAGCAATCATCTCCTGACCATAGGCCGTATTGTATGCTTAAGAGCAGGAATAATCAAAGTTGACAGGATTGCTTACTGGGTATAGCAGTTGCCATCAAACTTATAAGCTGAGCTTGATCCTGGGTCTCAGATGGTAGATGGAGAAAGATGGAACTGCCCAGATTGTAGCACCCACTGTCACATGCAAATGAATATAACAAAAAAATAGAAATAATTCAAATATTAATCTGGAATTAAATGTACTAGCTTAATGTCACATTGGCTTTAATAACTTCCGTAAAGAGATCACATTTGTGACCTTTTAAGGAACATAACAAAACCTGAGACTTGGATTATAAAATTATTAGGTTAAGCCATTCAATTATTCCTGTCATTTATTTCAATACCTTTGGTTATTTCTTTCTCACTCACATGAGCTTGACAAAATACTTAAATGGTATTTTCAGGATCTTGGATCTCTAAGTTAGGTGTCACAATATCCAGAAATTCGATGGAAGGATGTAAACCTGATTTTATATCTGAATTAATAATGTCACACTCACAGAGTTACTAAGAATCTATGGGGACTTTAAAACTAATGGTAGAAAAATAATACTAACAAACATCGCAGCACTGTTCGGCTAATCAGCATCTATATCCAAAATAACATCCAATAATATTATCACCCAAGTCTCTTTTGTAAAATATTAATAAGGCTTGAAATAATGCAATTGTAATTGTTTTATATTAAAAATATAATACATGACTATTTAGAAAGAATGTTTCGATGTGTATAATTTCAATATATAGATATATACTTAGGAATGTTATACGTATGCATATATAAAATATAATTTTGTAGTATATATAAATTCCTTCGTTCTCAGAAGGAGAAAAACCTAATTGGTCAAAATCAGTCATAAAATTTTAACCATGCTCCTGCAAAAAACAGCAGTGCCAAAGAGTAATGCATTGCTAATGGTTTCCAGTAGAATAAATAGCTCCTCTGACGTCAAAACTTTGTTACACTCCAATAACTGGCTCACTTGAAATTTCAGTACAGCAAGTTACATGTCAGTTTTAAATAAAGTTATAAAAATAGAAAGGCTGGTGAACCATATTGTCACTATGCAACCTGATACAATAAGATTTATGTCCAATAAAACATTTAAAAAGGTGATAGATTATACCAAAATAGTTTCTGGTGATTTAAGATGCCCAGAGTCTCAAATTTGAAATAATAAAATACTATATTTTACTCTGTTTTTTTCTGAACTGATAGGCAAGTTATCCAATGCTGATATTATATTGATAGAAATATTCATACACACCAAATATGAAGCAATTATTAATATCATATTATAATAGTAATAATATTCTAATTTGGTACATGAAATGATGGGAAATCTCTACAGAATTAAAAAGATAGGCTGCTATATAAGTGTCTTTCAATATGGCTCATGCTGAAATATATAGAGCAATTTATGATTAAAGTAGCAACTGTACTTAAACTAGACTTCAAACTATTGCTTGAAAAGCCTTGAAAGATCTGTTTCAGTCACAAGTTATAATCCATACTGAAAAAAATCAGGATCTATAATCTGTTTCATGATAAAGGGATGCAATGACATCTTTAGATTCAGCTACCCACTAACTAAACAATGCACAATTAAGACAAAAATCTCTCCATGCCAGTTTGTGGTGTGAACTGGATAGAATATACCTTAATGAAGGAGAGAGGAGAAAAAAAAAACCCTCGGCAATAATACTTATTTGAATAATGTCAAAAGATGATAAAATTATCAATAAACCAATTTCTATATAAAAATAAATCACAGTATTATAAAGTATTTTTAACATTTCTATACAAATATTTACACAGAAAAATTAATTCTTATGTGTATATATATATGTGTGTGTGTGTGTGTGTGCTTGTGTGTGTGTGTTTTAACCATAAAATAACACATAAATCTAAGCATACAGAGACACTGCTCTGTTTCTTAGTGATTTCACACTTTTTGTTTCAAGGAAGATGAGGGCAGGAGTTTCACCACACAGACTATTTTCTCAACTCTCCAGAAAGTATATGCAGCCTTCTTAGACTATCTGTATGACTCCTAGCTCTTTGATGAACATTCATAGACTCAAATTAAATGAAATATATGCATAAAGTTTCCAAGACAGTGAATACAGCTCTCCATGTGCTAGGGAAGGCTACTAAGAGTTATCAGGAAATAAAGACTGTGGAGTTGAAGTGCTAATAGGGTTGAGCCTAGGTGTGCATTATACATTAGTAAATTATGTAGTTCAATGGATGAGATATAATATCAGAAACGCAAGATAGTGCTACACAGAGTAGATTAAGATCAAAGCTGTCATGTTAACAAGGTGGAGGGCAGGTGGTAGGATAAGCTGAGAATGGGATGCTTAAACAGGGTTTAGAGTATGCCCAGATTTTATATCTGTCTGTCTGTCTGTCTGCCTGCCTGCCTACCTACCTATGAATGTATCTATAATGTAGCTGAGTTTTTTGTTAACATAGGTTTCTTTATGGCACTTGCACCCACATGTGCTGCTGTATTTTACTCTTATTCCTTCCTGTTCACCTGTGGCTGCCTCCATCTTCCTTACCACCCTTTTGGTCCCTTTTCTTCCTCTTCTGTATCCTTCTCTTAGCTTTACTATCATGTTTATTTAACTACTTCTTGTTCCCTATTCTGCATCCATTTAGGTCTGTTCCTCTCATCTCATTGTTCCCTTTGTTCTTTCATGTCAGAAATAACAAAGAAGCCACAACAAAGTGATCAAGAGGCAGAGAAAAAAAATGAAGAAGTTAGGTTTGGTTGGGCCTTGGAAGCCACAGTAAACATTTTATTTTCTATAAGAGTGTAATCATTACAGTTTTTAGCAAATGGTATTATCTAACATAGCCTAGAAGGATCATTTTGGGGCTGTCAAGTTCCAAGTCTATTAGAAGACAGGAAGACTAGGTAGAAAGCATTCCAAGAGAACAATGGTAGCTGTTCAAGCAAGATGGATTACAAGCTGCTACTCTCTGACACAGGGAAAAAAAGAATCAGAATAACCAGGCATAGACTGTTCCAAATACACAAGGACTGGATGAGTTTTACCTGTAACAAAGATAGGGACAGGAAAACAGGGGGCTATGCAGGGCAAACAACTGGTCAGCATGCCACCAGCTGCAGCATTCTGTATGGGGAGAAAGGACAGAAGCCTCTTTCAAAAGCCCAGGCACCCTGGCAGAGAGACAGACGGCCCTGCCCACAAGATTAGCCAACAGTTTTCCCACGCACTGCATAGAGCCGAGGGACTGGCAACAGCATTGGAGAATTATTATTCTATTAATCTCTTATGCTCGAAGTCCTTGGAAGGCACTGGACTGATGTTTGAAACTAAGTTACTCTAGATGCCATGTGAGGCAGTAGTGGAGAGCAGGTAAGCAGGAAGCCAGCAACATGCTAACTTTAGGCAGCAAGAGAAGCAGAAGAGAATGTGCTTAGCAGACCTGCCCCGAGTGGCATGGAGCAGACCTGACCATTCAAGGACAAATGCTGATAATCGTAGCCCCATGCCTGTGGTCAGAGGGTAGCTGGACTTGCAAAGTCACTAATCTGTCATATGGTTCATTGCCAGCAGCATTAACTTTGAATTATGTTAGAGCAAACTCCTCACTCTCCCAGCATATGCCACTGAGTGACACAAAGCACAGAGAGAGTAGAACTCCACCACAGACTTCAGTGCTCTGACTGCTGACAAACTTTGGCCTGAATGGTAGCCTCTCCAGAGGAGACAATCTAAGTGCTCTCTTGATACAGGAGAGAATCTGAATGGCTAAAGGGTGCTAAAGAGAGTGGTGGCCAGCAAAGGCTCCTAATATGCTAAGAATGCTCATCCTTTGCTATTGTGATGCTGTGTTGTCATCTATGAAGCTCATGTAGCCCAACAGGACAATTCACTGGCAAAACAAAGGAAGAAACAAAGTAATAAAGATAAAACCTGAACTCACATGATTCTAACTTTAAATTTTTGTTTTGAACAGAATTCACTAATACATAAACCATATATACCTCATGTGTTATAGGCTGGACATACTTTCAGTATCTAGAAAAAGGGCAGCCTTGTCAGATCTTGGCCCTTGACACATCTAGCAACAACACTAGTTCAAACATTAAGAAATTCACACCAAGTATAGCTTCGGCTGAATAACCTGCCCACTTTTTCTTTTTTAATAATTCAGTTTGATTTTTTCAAATTTTTGAGTCTAGTGAAACAAATATTACTCGAAAGATTTTCATATGAGATGTAAAATTATATTACAGATTCATAGTAATGAAAACCATGATGCTGGCACAAAGATAGACATATAGATAGAACAGAACAGAACACCCAAACATGAGTACATGTAACTATAGTCATCTGATATTTGATAAAGATGCCAAAAACATACACTGGAGAAAAGACAGTATCTATAACAAATGGTGGCATGAAAACTGGATGTCTATCTGTAAAAGTATGAAGTTAGGCATGTATCTGTCACATAAATTAACTTCAAAAGGATCCGAGTGTCAATCTAAAATTGCCTCATAAAGCATAGGTAGTATCCTAAAAGACATAGGTGCAAGGGACAACTTTCTGGATAGGATTTCATTTGTTCAAGAATTAGTCAAATAGTATCTAATGAATAAAAAGCTTTTCTACACCAAAGGAGACAATCAAGTGAAATGGAATAAGACCACAATGTAGAAGAAAATATTTTCTAACTATACATCTGACAGAGGATTAATATCCAGACTATATATAGAACTATACCATTGCTCGTGGGAGTGCAAATTTTTACAGCCACTTTGGAAATCAACGTGGTAGTTTCTTAGAAAATAGAGAATAGTTATACTCCAAGACCAAGCTATAGACTCTTAGGCAAATACCCAAAAGATGACCCACTATAACACAAGGTCACATTCTCAACTATGTTCATAGCAGCTTTATTTGTAAAATCCAGAAACTGAAAACAATCTAGATGTCCCTCACCTGAAGAATGGATAGAGAAAATGTGATACATTTATACAATGAAACACTATTTAGCTACTAAAAACAAAGCCATCATGAAATGTGCAGGCAAATGGATAGAACTAGAAACGATCATTCTAAGTGAGCTAACACAGACCTAGACAGACATGCATGGTATGTTCTCACTTCTAAGTGATTATCCTGTTCTAAGTACAGGATAATCATGCTACAGTGCACAGACCTAAAGAAACTGGGAAATAAGGAAGTCCCAAGGGAGGATGCATGAATCTCACTCAGAGTGGGAAATAAAATAGTCATCCAAGGTGGATGAAGGGAAAAAACTGGGTGAGAGAGGGTGTGAGGAGAACAGGGACGGGTGTCAGGTGTGGGGGAGAGAGGGTAGGAGACAGCTGGGAAAGTGTGGACATTCCTGGGAGCATCTCTGGGACTAGCTGGAGACCTGGAACAGGGGAGACTCCCAGGAGTCTATGAGAGTGACCCTAGCTAAGACTTCTAGCAGCTTGGGATATAGAGACTAAAGTGAGCCGGGCTTGGTGGCAAACACCTTCTCGGGAGACAGAGGCAGGCGGATTTCTGAGTTCGAGGCCAGCCTGGTCTACAGAGTGAGTTCCAGGACAGCCAGAACTATACAGAGAAACTCTGTCTCGAAAAACAAACAAACAAACAAACAAACAAACAAAATGAGAGAGAGAGAGAGAGAGAGAGAGAGAGAGAGAGAGAGAGAGAGAGAGAGAGAGAGAGAGAATGACTAAGTGGATACCTCCAGTCACCAGGCAAGATTTCCAGTGGAGGGAGGCAGACATCAACTGACCCACAAAACCTTCAGCCCAGAATTTGTCCTCTCTACAAGATGTGCAGGGATAAAGATGGAGCAGAGCTTAAGGGAACAGCCAACCAACAACTGTCTCAACTTAAGACACATGCCATGGGAGAGAGCCAAGTCCTGACACTATTAATAACACTCGCCTATACTTGCAGAAAGAAGCCTAGCATAACTGTTTCCTGAGAGGTTTCACTCAGAAGCTTATGTAAAAAAATGTGGAGACCCATAGCCAAACATCATGTGGAACTTGGGGAATCTTGTGGAAGATTGGGGGATAGGATTGAGGGAGCTGTGGAGTGAAAGCACACTATAAGAAGACCTATGGAGTCAACTAATCTGGGCCCACAGGGGCTCATAGAGACTGTACTGCCAACCAAGGAGCACAGAGGGGCTGGACCTAGGCTCCTTAAACATTTATAGCAGGTGCACTGCTTGATCTTACGTGGGTCCCCTAACAATTTGAACACGAGCTGTCTCTGACTCTGTTGCCTGCCACTGTATACCTTTCCCCTACCTGGACTGCTTTGTTAGGCCTCAGTGGGAGAGGATGTGCCTAGTCCTACTGCAACTTAATATGCCAGGGTAAGGTGGTACCCAAGGTGGGCTTCCCCATCTCTTAAGAGGAAGGGAAAGAATAATAGGGAGCAGAGCATATAAGGGTGGGACTTGGAGGACAGTAAGGCGGGGGGGCTTGTGATCTGGATGGAAAGTAAATGAATAAATAAATGAATGAATGAAAAAGACCCTCAAAATATAAAGAGCTGAGAAAACAATTTAAAAACTGGGTATGAACCTGAACAAATAGTTCTCAAAAGAAGAAATAAAAATAGCTCAGAAGAGACTGCCCTCTGGCCTCCTGAGTTCCAGAGGGCTGGACTGGTGGGTTAGAGTTCTTGGTGAGAGAGAGAACAGAGAAAAGGGAAAGTAGTAGCAAGCTGCCAGGCCTTCCTGTGATGGAGTACATTTCCCTGCTATCCTCTGGTTCCAGAGGCTCTCCAGGAAGCCTTGGAAGCTGTATTTCAACAGTGCAGAGAGAACTTCGCAACTATTTAACAAGAAAGGTTGGAAAACATCAGCAAATAGAAGTTTGGAAAGCCTATTTCTCCCAGGTACCAGATGGCTAAAAGTTTTCTGCTGTCACAAAGAGACCAAACAATAGAGAAGGGTCTATACTGCCAGAGGGGACTCCTGAATCCATGACACTGGAAGCTTTGTATGGCACTGTCAGCACACCTGTCATTCTCTCGTAACTTGCAATGTGGATGACTATTCTCTAGGGAGAGGAAGAAAGCTCTGTACTTCATTACCTGTATGGTCAATCTGGAGCTGAATAATCAGAGGTGATTAATAAAAGATCAGCACCATTGACGTGCAAATTCTATGTTTTATCTGGACAATAGGAGAGTATTTCCTCGTGCCACAGAAACTGATCAAATAGAGAACATATAAACTGGAAGCTGAACTTAGCAATCTGTAAGTATCATCCACGTACAGTTGGCTTTGGAGGCATAGAAGATGAAATTGGAGCGGTCATAAGACAAACTGAAGTCTAGCACTGGATGTCTGGAATGAAGTTCCTGTGGAGGCCAAGAAATGCCACTGGTGAAGGGGCAGCTTCAGTTACAGAAGAGACCCTAGAATATTGGAGATATCAAGATCATAAGGCACATATTAAGAGCTTGTAGTAAAGATGTGGAGTGGATCGGTCCTAAACATAAGCATAAAGCTGTGTGTTCTCTGGAAGGCAAAATTGGATACCATACTTAAACAACGTTTTATACAATAAAACATAATTTTGGTTCCTTATTTTTTAGTATTATAAAATAATTATTAACTTTTTTATCATAAAAATCTTTCATAAAAATGTCAAAGAATTATCCTTTAAAATAGTAAAAATCATTAGCCATTAATGAGATACAATTTAAAATGATTTTGAGAGCTCACCTTACCCCGCCCAGTAAGAATCACTAAGATTAAGTGATGACCAATGATGGTGAGGATGTGGTAAATGGATATGCATTCACTGCTGGTGGGACTGCGAACTGGTGCAAGGATTATGGAAATAAGCATGGGGAATCCTCAAAGAGCTGAGGGCAAATCTATTACTACCAAATGTAATACCATTCCTTGGTTTGTCCCCTAAGGATTCAACATTCAACTCCAGTGATACTGGCTTTCACAAGTTCATTGCCATTCTACTCACAATACATGGGGGATGGAAGCAGACTAGATGTCTATCATTAATGAATGGATAATGAAAATGAGCTATGGATGCACAATGGAATTCTATTATGCTCTGAAGAAAAAAAAAACTTAAACTCTGCAGGCAAATGGGTACAAACAGAAAATATTACATACTCAGTGAGTCAACCCAAGATATAGAAAGTCAAACACAAAATGTTTTCTCTTATATGTAAGTCATATACCCCAATCTTTAGGTAGGAGTGTACAATCTAGAGTAACCATAAAAGTGACTAAGGTAGAAAGGAACCATTGGAGATAAGGTGAGAGAGCATTCTAGCAGGGAGGAAAACTGATAAAGGCACTATGAATGGGGAAGGGAAGAAATTGGAGGAACTTACTAGGTGAGATATGGGTAAAGCACAAGGAAGGAAAGTGAGTGGAATAAATAATACAAAGCATGTTTGGAAAAGCCAGAGACCACGATTTATAAGCTTACTTAAAAACATATACAGTACCCACACACACCCATATGCACCCATGAGGGTGGAGTGGAGTAAGAGGGGAAGAAGGAGTTCTAGTGTAATTACCCACACTAGAGAGATAAGATACTCCTAGGAGCCATGGTTAAAAGTAATAAATCCCAGAACCAGGTAAGAAGATACCAACCACGTTTTGTCTTGTTGGTTGGGCAGGAGAGGTTTCCATGATACTTCAACAAGATACAGACTATTGATAATTTTCTTAGTTGCCTGCCAGAACATGTAGGAGGACCCTATTGCCAAACATAATACATGCTTCAGTCACAAGATGGGAAAAAAAACAAAAACAAAAAACAAGCCAGAACTCACTTGGTGGCATCCTTCCTAAGGACTAGCTTTCATAGTGTCAGAAGATGTTATGCAAGATGGAAAAGGTATCAATAGTTCTACCCAGATATAAAGCCTGAGAGCTAGTCATTACGGGACTGACAGGCTACCTATCAATGGTGGAATGATGGCACTTCTATCTTGGGAGGAACCAACAGCTGGTGCCAATGGGCTTAATGCCTGCTCAATTAGAGGGTGTGCAAGCCTGGTATGATAAACCCAGAATCCATGCCTTGGGAGGTCCTAGGACGTATTGAAGAGTTCATTGATTCCATATTACTATGTAGTATAGTTTCCAGTTACATTCTGAATTCTAGACTTTATACCCAAGAGTAAGTGTAGTTTTTACATCTCAAAGAAGCTTCTGGTCCATCAGATGGAGAGAAAGAGTAAAAAAATTGGTTGAAAGGCAGAGAATCAGTGAGTGTGTGCTGTCTAGCCCCAAAGAGAACATCTGTTTTCCAGTCCCTACACCTATGAGTTGAGGAAAATCATGGAAGAGGGGGTAGAAAGATTTTTAAGAGCCAGAAAACTGGGATGACAGCTGCAAGGTAATTTCTTTGGGACATGAAAATACGAAATTTCTATGATCTTTTAATAATATGGCTGTGTACACAAGACCCGAAAAGACAACACCAGGCAACATGTTGACATAGATGAAGGGATATTTCACAAAGCCTGATTACTAGATGAACAACTAGGTCTAATTTGGTTTCCTTTGTTTTGATTTCAGGAATGAGACTTCATCAAAAGTGGACATCACTAAACACACTCAAGTGATTCATGACTTATATATAATATAATATAATATAATATAATATAATATAATATACAATATAACAGAATAGATATAGAAGACATTATGAACTCAAGAGGAATGGTTAGCTTTAAGTCAGACTCAGTCTGTTTTCTCTAGGAATTTTAGGAGTGGCCTGCTTCTTTCAAGCTTCTTGGTTTTCTCTATTTTTTCCAGGCTGCTTGGTCTAAAAGTGACTCTAAGTAGTCTTATTGCTCATATACTTTTGGAAAGGAAAGGGCCTAGTTAATCCCATAAGTTTCAGGGACTCCATGAAACAATTCTGAGTTGTTTACTTCCTGTCATAATTAGATTCCCTGCAGAGAAGAAAGTTTCCATCACAAGAAAACCGTTAAACAATACACACTAATGTGGATTGTAATACCACCATCCCAGAACTATGAAACAAGTTTAGCTATATTTTAAAAAATGTGGTAGATAAAAAGCTGCAGGCAAACAATGGTAGCCGAGGAAGGGAGATTCAGTTTGCTCCAAGCCCTCTGATAAGCATTAGCTGATTCCAAATGGTCATCTCTAAACATCTGTACATATGAGCTTCACTAAGTGGACTTAATGGTTTGAGTGTGTGTGTGTGTGTGTGTGTGTGTATGTGTGTGTGTGTGCCTGTGTTTGAAACAATAATTGAAGAAGCAATCAAGAATTTGAGTGTATGGGAGGAGATGAAGAGGGAGGAAAATGGAGATAACTAGTTACAATTGTATTAAACAAATTAACTTGTATGCTAAAGATAAAAATCATGTTTTCTCACATATATGGTTTTTAGATTTTATGTAAAAATATAAAATTAAAATAATGTATGCATATATGATATGAAGTTTTAAGGGAAACTGTCAAAGGAGCAATGAGACAGCTATAACAGGCACAATATATACTGCTACAAAAATGTCCTTATGTAAGATGGCACCATATATAATGAATATGTACGTGATTTTTAAAATATTTTTATTAGGTATTTTACTTATTTACATTTCCAATGCTATCCCAAAAGTCCCGCATACCCTCCCCCCCACTCCCCTACCAACCCACTCCCACTTTTTGGCACTGGCATTCCCCTGTACTGGGGCATATAAAGTTTGCAAGTCCAATGGTCCTCTCTTTCCAGTGATGGCCGACTAAGCCATCTTTTGATACATATGCAGCTAGAGTCAAGAGCTCCGGGGTACTGGTTAGTTCATAATGTTGTTCCAACTATAGGATTGCAGATCCCTTTAGCTCCTTGGGTACTTTCTCTAGCTCCTCCATTGGGGACCCTGCGATCCATCCAATAGCTGACTGTGAGCATCCACTTCTGTGTTTGCTAGGCCGCGGCATAGTCTCATAAGAGAGAGCTATAGCTGGGTCCTTTCAGCAAAATCTTGCTAGTGTGTGCAATGGTGTCAGCGTTTGGAAGCTTATTATGGGATGGATCCCCGGATATGGCAGTCTCTAGATGGTCCATCCTTTCGTCACAGCTCCAAATGTTGTCTCTGTAACTCCTTTCATGGGTGTTTTGTTCCCAATTCTAAGAAGGGGCAAAGTATCCACACTTTGGACTTCTGTTCTTCTTGAGTTTCATGCGTTTAGCAAATTGTATCTTATATCTTGGGTATCCTAAGTTTCTGGGCTAATATCCACTTATCAGTGAGTACATATTGTGTGAGTTCCTTTGTGAATGTGTTACCTCACTCAGGATGATGCCCTCCAGGTCCATCCATTTGCCTAGGAATTTCATAAATTCATTCTTTTTAATAGCTGAGTAGTACTCCATTGTGTAAATGCACCACATTTTCTGTATCCATTTCTCTGTTGAGGGGCATCTGGGTTCTTTCCAGCTTCTGGCTATTATAAATAAGGCTGCTATGAACATAGTGGAGCATGTGTCCTTCTTACCTATTGGGACATCTTCTGGATATATGCTCAGGAGACGTATTGCTGGATCCTCCGGTAGTACTATGTCCAATTTTCTGAGGAACTGCCAGACTGATTTCCAGAGTGGTTGTACAAGCTTGCAATCCCACCAACAATGGAGGAGTGTTCCTCTTTCCCCACATCCTCGCCAGTATCTGCTGTCACCTCAATTTTTGATCTTAGCCATTCTGACTGGTGTGAGGTGGAATCTTAGGGTTGTTTTGATTTGCATTTCCCTGATGATTAAGGATGTTGAACATTTTTTCAGGTGCTTCTCTGCCATTCGGTATTCCTCAGGTGAGAATTCTTTGTTCAGCTCCGAGCCCCATTTTTTAATGGGGTTATTTGATTTTCTGGAGTCCACCTTCTTGAGTAATATATTGGATATTAGTCCCCTATCTGATTTAGAATATGTAAAGATCCTTAAAAGCTTCCTTGTGAAAAATAAAGCATTTTTACAAAAGAGGAAGAAAGGGTTACAATGAGGCTGAGAAATGGATATGTGGCTGCTTCAGTTGTAATGAGCAGAAAGAGCTTTAACCTGGAATAGTAAGTGCTGGATCCCAAATGAAAGGAGGCAGGCATGGAAGAATGGGTGAAGAAGTGAGACATAGAACTTGATATGGAATAGAAACCAGATGAGTTCTCATAACATACTGGATTCTATACCTATAACATTGTAAGAAACTTCCAGAAAGATGAGGTCAAGTAAATGAATCAAGCTCATAAAAGCAGGTCAAAACTAGGAGCTTCTGCAGTAAAACACAGGTGGCAACACCAGTAGTTTCTCTTAGCTTATTATAGTGTGGAATAAGAGAAGCCAGAATTTGGAGCTGTAGAGACGTGAGCAGAGAAGAGGATGGCTGTTTTTGATACAAGCACAAGCAATGAGGTACGTATTAAGGAGGTAGGAAAGAATCGATGATTTGCTGATGATTTTTGTTTGGAACACGTTAAATAGCAATTTTTAAGCAGTTAATTCAATTAAATTTAATCTGAACTTAGAGAAAAGGTTAGGCCTGAGTATATAAACTCTAGAGTGACAAATAAAGAAATAGCCTCAAAAGCCAATGTATCAAATTTTGAAAAAGAATAGCTAGAAGAAAAAGTCCAAGGGCAAGGCTAGAGATGCATTCCAACCAGCAGTGCATTAGAAGACATTGGGAAGAATCATTACGAGGCATTGACTCTGAGCCCAGAGCCTAGAGCAACCATGCATGGGCAGTGCTAGAGGTGGGGCTTGAAAGACATAGAGAGACAAGAATGGGGGGTGGATATAATATGAATGAATATAAAAGATAATTTATAACTTGTTGGATCTTAATTATCTTAAAGTAACTAGGTAGTAAAGTTATTTGAGTCAGAGAGGAAATAATAGAAAAGGCAATATAGCAATTTTATGAAAATTCAGAATGAAATATCTGTCTAATGGAATGGAAGGAATATTTTTGGTAGTAATAAAATCCCATTCAGCTGGGCAGTGGTGGCACATGCCTTTAATCCCAGTACTTGGGAGGCAGAGGCAGGCGGATTTCTGAGTTCGAGGCCAGCCTGATCTACAGAGTTAGTTCCAGGATAGCCAGGGCTACAGAGAAACCCTGTCTGGAAAAAAAAAATAATCCTTTTCAAACTAGAGACATCTTCCTTGTAAGGGACAATTACAGCCCTCCAAATGTAGGGCTTCCCCTTCCTTTTCTTATTGCATATTATCTATAGCACTTTCTAATAATATATAGTTTACACTTAATCATTTTATATGTGTTTCTTCACTAATCCACTCATACAGAATATATTCAGGTTAAAAGGTAAGCAAAGATTGGAAGGAAAATGATGGACGGGAAAGTGATAGTCAGGGAAGTGATGAACAGGTAAGTGATGGGCAGGGAAGTGATGGACAGGAAAGTGATGAGGAGGGAAGTGATGGGCAAGGAAGTGATGGGCAGAGAAATGATGGACATGGAAGTGATGGACAGGGAAGGGATGGGCAGGGAAGTGATGGACAGGAAAATGATGGGCAGGGAAGTGATGGACTGCAAAGTGATGTGCTGGGAAGTGATAGGCAGGGATGTGATGGACTGGAAAGTAATGGGTGGGGAAGTTATGGGCAGAGAAGTGATGGATGGGGAAGTGATGGATGGGGAAGTACAGTAAGATTCAAAATGGATAAGCCTGAAACAACTGGTCACATAATATCCACAATAAAAGCCAAAACCATATCCAAAAATCAAAAAGCCAAACCAAGAGTAGTAGAATGAGAGTAGTAGACTACTGCTCAGATGCCTTTCTCTACTTACACAGTTCAGGATCCCAAACAGGAATGGTGTGCTCACAGTGAGCCAGTCTTTACAAGTTTAGTTAATTCAATTTCCTACATGGGACTCTCAGACACCTATAGTAAGGCCTGGTTTATATTAAGAATCTGATAGCTTTGCCAAAAGTAAATTTAATGTGTAAGTACTCCTGTATTTACACTTTGTACTAATTTATAGTTAACCATTTGGGAGGAGTTGAATGAATGCAATGACCAACATGTGGAAAACAGAGGACAGCCTGCCACTGGCAGGTCTCTCCAATAATCACATGGGACTGAATGACAGAACTAATGTTGTTGGTAACAGCCCTTACCTGCTGAATCATCTCACTGTTGCAGACATTGGTTATCTTAAAAGGGACGCTTATAAATTTGAGGTTCATTAAGAGCCTTGGTGCATGCAATGCCAGAAACTTTCAATTATAATATTCACTGCTATGAGGATTATCTGTAAAGAGTGAAACAAAATTTCATCCAAAACAGGGAGTTTCTCCTTCAGCAGCTGGAGCCTGGTACCCAGAGGAATGATTCTTATCTATTGCAACAAGAGTGGGTTGAACACGAGAAAGGCAATGTATCCCCCATGAATAACATGGATGTGCAGTCTGGACAAGCAAATAGGCTGGACAATCACGGACCCTCACAGAATCAACGTTATACACCATAACATGACTAAAGGAAGGCTCTGAGAAAAGATAAAAGAAAAATATCGATTGTAAAATCATTCTGTTTCCAAAATATCGATAGAAATCTCTGAAATCCTTCCCTTAAACCTGCAACTGCCAATGACGCCAGAGGGCTAGGAAGGGGAAATCTGCCACTGACCAGGTGGCGGACCTGATGGAGTTTTTAGTAATGCAGAGATTTTTAGCTCTTTAGAATGCTACTGACAAGTCAAAGGTCAGCGATAACAAGGCAGAAGATGCTTTCTCTGGCAGCTGAACACAACGGAAGATGATTTTTAGACAAATAAACCAACAGAAGGTCACTTTGGTCTGTCAATCAATTTTGCTAACTCCATTATGAATACAACCTAGAAAGTTATGAAGTTAGGGTACTCTGCTCACACTTATCAGAAAAAGAAATGCATGAAATAAATAATTTCAGGAGAAATATCAGTTCTAAAATGCCTCATTAGTAGTGCTAAGCTAGTAAACATCACACAGCAACATTATCTATACACCTGTGCAAGAAAACAATTACATAACATGATGAACACACTGACAAGCATTTAATGACTTAAAGTTAGCACTTCCCCATTAGTAAACACAACTGAATCACCAAGGTAGAAGCAACAAGGAAATGATTGGATTTCAGAAGCATAGTTTCAATTACAGGGAAAAAAGCTTAGGTAAGGAATGATCTATTTACACATTATAATACAGGGTGTCGTAACACCTAAGTTCCCAAAGGTGTGAGCAAGAACTAGAAATCATTATCATCATTATTTAAAGTAGAGTTTGTTAAAAGTGTAATATGTATAAAGCTTTGGCTCAACATCTCATAAATTAAATTTCAGGAAATGTTTATGACAATACTTTAGGTTTTGTGGTAGTTTGAATATGCTTGGCCCATTGAAAGTGGCACTATTAGGAAGTTTGGCCTTACCAGAGAAGGTGCAGCTTTGTTGGAGAAAGCGTGTCACTGTCAAGGAGGGCTTTGAGGGGCCTAAGATCAAGCTCTATCCAGTGCTAAAGAGACAATGTCTCCCCTGGTAGCCTTTAGATCAAGATGTAGAACTCTTGGCTCTTCCAGCACCATGTCTGTCTGGATGCTGCTATATGCTTTCTGCCATAAGGACAATGAACTAAACCTCTTAACCTGTAAATCAGACCCAATTAAATGTTGTCCTTTATTAGAGTGACTTGATCACAGTGTTTCTTCACAGTAATGGAAGCCATAACTAAGAGAGCCTAATTTTCAAATACAGAAAAAGTTTATAAAGACTAATTTACCTAAGCTTCAGCCCCTTAACATGCAGGGTGGTCAGTCTAGTTGCATATTTTATGGTTACTTATAGACTATCCTCATATTTTCTCATTAATCCAGTCAAGTGATAAGCATTGTAAAATTTCCATTAAAGAATGGATCTTCTGCTACTCATAGGTGACCTCAAAAATAGTCTTTTCCTAGAACACAGCTTCAGAAATTATGATACAAAAGCAGAGAGGAGTGGATAGAAAGGCCTGAGTGGAGGAGATTATCAAATCAACATATGTGTTGAAGACTTCTTGATAGAGACTGGAGTGCTTTTATGTTGTGTGTAATGAAAGAGATGTGTACTAACCACCTCAGTATAAATTACAAAATAACATTAAAAACTAATTTTCATTATGTGAAATATAAAAGCAATACATTTTTTTTTGAGTTTTGTCATACATTCTCAAGAAACCAAAATAAAAATCAACCCCACCCAAAAAGGCAACAGGAAGGCAAAGAGGAAGGCAACACAGTTGAGTTTAAGTGGTTTAAACTGGGTATATATTAAAACTCTATTCACAAAACAATCATAATGGCCAAAAATAGGGAAGAATTTTGTACATCAGATGAAACGTAGAAACAGAAGGCAGTTATTATTAGTAGCACTCTAAATGTTTGCCTTTATACCCACAGAGAAGTGTAGTTCTCATCCCTCATCAAGGGAACTTCTCTTTGCAACAGATGGAGACATTACAGAAACCACAACCAACCAAAATGCAGAGTTGTGAATTCCAGTCCCAATGGGTACATCTACAAAACAACATCCACACCTAAGGCTCAGGGTTCACTGTGGAAGAGAAGGCAATGATGGTAAGAGCTAGAGGTTCATGGAGTTTGCTGTGAGACAGTGTCTCCTAGGATTCTCAGAGATTACAACCACTAAGACACACCAAGTTATGCCGGGCGTGGTGGCGCACACCTTTAATCCCAGCACTCAAGAGGCAGAGGCAGGCGGATTTCTGAGTACGAGATCAGCCTGGTCTACAAAGTGAGTTCCAGGACAGCCAGGGCTACACAGCGAAACCCTGTCTCGAAAAACAAAATAGAAAAAAAAAAAACTCACCAAGTTGTCTGCCTAAACATGAGTTGGACAAGGACAACCCTAGTATACATTCTAATGTGGAGGGAAATGGGCAGGAAGCCTCAACCCTACACAAAGAACTGTAGGCAACTATGGACTGCTGAGAGCAGAACTACTCTTTTCCCTGGAAGAGCGCGCTAAGCAATCAACCAATACCAAATGACCAACACTGAAAGCATACACACAAGCACAGTATATACATTTCATAGGTTGCATTTGTGTATTTAGAAAAAATATATTTCTAAATGTATGTATGTATATATTTATGTATATCTATGTATACATACATACACATAAATTCATGTAACAACAGTTAATGATAAAAGAGGCCATGATTTCGAAAAAGAGAAATAAGAGGCATATGGGAGGGATTGGAGAAAGAAAACAGAGTAGAGGAATGATATAATTATATTATAATCTCAAAAATGAAAACATAAACATGGACAGAATGCACAAAGGATTTGACATTGGAAGATTAGCAGAATACAATAGGGAAATCCATGAGATAAGACAAAATTTTCGGTAACTTTTGTTATTGTCGAGTTTGGACAGAAATACAAATAAGAGAAATTGAAATAAGATAAGACAGACTCATAATCCAAGAATTTACACAGATCAGAATCTGTCAAGTTTGAGGCCAGCATTTGGTAGAGTAAAACACAGAGGGAACAAAATTGAATCAGATTATGGGGAAACAAGGTGACTTTCTTGTCCATGGTAGAGAAAGAATATTCAACAACAAAAATTCAGACAAGACGATTCTAGAGAATCACTTTCAGGTGGCTTAGGGATGACTGGTAACTGTCTAACTAGGGAACTCTAGGTACCGAAAAAATCTATAGAAAATGGACTAGTATGAAGAACAATCTTAAAACATAACCAAGGACCTATAGAATACAAAGATAGTAGAAGTAGCAGGCATAGTCACACTATAATTAATATATATATATATACTGGAAACCAGAAGAATTAATGTTTTTAATTAAATTATGAAGACTATTTAAACAGTCACACATCTAATGATAATGATACTTTTGGAGATGAATAATACATGATGAGATCCCCTAAGATTAGACAATACAGAAGAAAAAATTAGGGAACCAGACACAGCAAAAGAAAACAACCCCAAAAGACTGCCCATCCAGGAGAGATGTTGAAAAGGAGGCACTGGTGAAGGGAAAGACAATGTGAAGTCACCGAATGCATGCAGTAAACACCTAAAGGAAACGAGACACAGACATTTTAATGACAGCTGAATGCTATGAACTTCAAAGATTTTTAGCACAGTTGACAGAAAGACAACTCTAACAAAGTTTATCATAAAGACATTACATAAACTGCATCATAAACAAAAAGTCTTAAAATGCATTATATATAGTATAACAAATATAAAAATAATAAAATGTTTCTTGCCAGAAAAAATATTATCTGAAAGACAGTTAGAAAAACATGTAAGAAGAATGGAAGGAAAAAAACAAAAACAAAAACAAAAACAATTGTCAAGCCAGAATCTTAACACTTGGTAGGAGCACCTTTCAAAACACATCACAAATAGAGTCACTGTAGAAGATGCAGAGATTGAAGGATCGTTTTTACCAAATAAACTGTGGAGAAAAAAAAATGAAAGTAAGTGTGTCAGGAGAAAGAAAAACAGTACCAGATGGAAATCATCATGTGTACAATGAATAAATACAATATATATTGTACAGTAAATACATACTATATTAAGTGTGTTGATAAACAGAAAACATTGGTTGTCTTTAACAAAGCGAACTAAAATAGGGCATGGCACTGTATACCCAAGATCCCAGCATTCATGGAACTGTGCAAAGACTAATGAAATATATATTATAAAAATCATTGGAACAAAGCAAAGTTTTTACCAAGAACAAAAATAAGTAAGTTCTAGCCAGACTAACCAAATAAAGAGATTTAAAAAAAAATAAGTCAGGAATAAAAGTGACTGCCACATGGTTATAAGGACCAAATTTAGACCCCAAGCACTCTTGTGAGCATGTCCAACCTCCTAGAACTAGGAGGCATAAACAGGATGATTCTATAATGCATTGGTCAGGAACTTTAGCCAAATCCATGAGCTCCAGGTCAAATGAGAAACCCTGTCTCAAAACATAAGGGAGACAGTGACAGAGGAAGACAACAGCCAATGTCACTCCCAGAATTTAACATGAGTGTGCACGTACACACATGTACACACACACATGTGTACACACACACACAAACACACACACTCTCACACACACACACCCCTAAGTTACACCAAATAGTCAGGATGGGTCTTCAAAGATCAGCAGAGATTCATAATGTAACTCTTAATTTGACAAAAGCTCTTACACTAGTATCTTATTAATTAGAATACTTGTAACACTAAAGGGAAAAAAAAGAAAAACAGAATAAAATGGCTTATTCTCAAACAATGTCCAAAATAATATAATTAAAATATATACATTATGTTCACGAATGCTTTGTCTCTATATATGAATGTATGTGTGCCATTTTCATGCATGGTGCCATCAGAGATCAGAAGAAGGTATTGCATGCTTTTATATCTAGATTTAGGGATAGCTGTGAACCATGATGTGTATGCTGGGGGCAGAATTTGGGTCATCTATAAGAACAATGACTACTCTTAACTGTTGAACCATCTCTCAAGTCCCTCAAATGATATAATTTTATAATAATACCATATTCTCAAATCAGGTATAAATACAACAGGAACTTAAATGACAGAAATACAGGCAAACAACACATCTGCTTTTTAAGGTAATCTTCTACTATGATGATTTTAACTTCAGCAAACATTTCTTTTGTTGCTAAGAGAATATTTTCACACAAAAGAAACCATGATGACTAACTCTAGTTATCTGAAACTTCTACAGACACCTAAGTACTCTACTTATAAACTTTTTAAGGAGACAACAAGTTAAGGAGATGATAGTGTAATAGTGTAATTAAGGAGACCATAGTGTCAGTTAGGTCATAAAGTATATCTAGTATAATTATCTTCCAAAAGATAAAGTATTTACTCAATAAGAGAAACTTAAAATATGATCATTACTCAAGTAGTAAGAACCATGAAAACAATAGAAAGAACTGAGGCAGTACAGCCAATCAAGTCTTGTAAGGGTAAGTTCTCTGGAATTATGTCCTGTGATGGCTTAGCACCACTTTAGTGAGAACAGCCTTACAAAACCTTGAGCCTTCCCAGCTGAAAACTCTGAAAAAAGCAGAGAGCAGATCCTATGGTCCTTCTCTCCAGTTAATGAAAATGCGAATATGGGTGTTGTCATTACAAACAATTAACAAAATTGTAATATTTGTGCAATTATTTAAAAATCAAAATAGAACATGGTCCACCGAATGTCCTTGTGGTATAGTGGGCATATTTGGAGTACATGCCTAGAGTAGTATAGTTGGATCTTGAGGTAGAACTATTCCCAATTTTCTGAGAAACCATCAAATTGATTTCCAAAGTAGTTGGACAAGTTTGCACTCCCACCAGCAATGGAGGAGCATTCCTCTTGTTCTACATCCTTGTCACCATGAGCTGTCACTTGAGTTTTTGATCTTAACCATTCTGACAGGTGTAAGATGGAATCTCAAGAGTAGTTTTAATTTGCATTTCCCTGATGACTAAGGATGTTGAACATTTCTGTAAGTTCTTCTTGCCCATTAGAGATTCCTCTTTTGAGAATTCTCTGTTTAGATCTGTACCGTATTTTTTTAACTGGGTTATTTGGTTTATATGCCTAGTTTCTTCAATGCTTTATGTATTTTGGATTATCAGCCCTCTGTCTGGTATGTATGGTTGGTAAAGACCTTTTCCCAATCTGTAGACTGTTATTTTGTCTTTTTACAGTGTCTTATACTTTTCAGTTTCATGAGGTCCCATTTACTAATTATTAATTTTAGTGCCGGAACTGTTGGTGTTCTCTTCAGGAAGTTATCTTCTGTACCTATGCATTCATGGCTATTTCCCACTTTCTCTTTAATCAGATTTAGAATATTTTGTTCTATGTTGATGTCTTTGATCCACTTGGATTTAAGTCTTGTACAGGGTGATAGACATAGATCTATTTGCTCTTTTTCTACATGCAGATTAGACCAGCAGCATTTGTTGAAGATGCTTTCCTTTTTCCATTGTATAGTTTCTTGTTTCTTTGTCAAAAATCAAGTATTCATAGATATACAGGTGTACTTCTGGTTCTTAGACTCACTTCCATTGATCAACCTGTCTGCTTGTATGCCAATACTATGAGGATTTTATTACTATAGCTCTGTAGTACAGCTTGAAATAAGGATGGTGAAACCTCCAGAAGTTTTTTATTGTAAAGCATCATTTTAACTATCCTGGGTTTTTTGTTTTTCCATATGAAGTTGAGGACTGTTATTTCAAATTCTGTGAAGAGTTGTGTTGGAATTTTGATGAGAATTGCATTGAATCTGTAGATGGCTTTTGGTAAGATGGCCATTTTTATTGTTAGTCCTATGGGTCCATGAGCATGGAAGATCTTTTCATCTTCTGACATATTCTTCAATTTTCTTTCTTCAAAACTTGATATTGTCATACAGGTCTTTCACTTGCTTGGATAGAGGTACACCAAGATATGTTTTATTATTTATGACTATTGTGAAGGGTGTTGTTTCCCTAATTTATTTTTCATCCTGTTTACTGTTTATATATAAGAGAACTCTGATTTTTTTTTTTAGTTAATTTTGTGTCCAGCCACTCTGCTGAAGGTGTTTATCAGCTGTAAGACCTCTAATCATAATAACCAGAGACTGGAAACAAGCTAGACATTCCTCAACGAAACGATTGATAAAATGTGGTACATTTACAAAATGGATTATTACTCAGCTTTTAAAAACAATGACATCATGAAATTTGGAGACAAATTGATGGAGCTAGAAAAGATTATGCTGAGTGACATAACCTAGACCCAGATGACAAACATGGTATGTACTTGCTTATAAATAAATATTAGCCATAAAGTATAGAATAACTATGCTACAATCCACTGACCTAAAGAAGTGAAGTAACAAGAAGGAACCAAAATGGGATGCTTGAATCTCACTGAGAAGGGGATTAAAGAATAGACATCTGAGTGAATGGAAGAAGGGGACTGGGTAGGGGAAGGAATAAGTTGGGAAGGAGAACAGAAGGAATCAAGTAGAGGGAGGATGGAGGGAGAGATTTGTGGGAGAGAGAACTGAAATTGGTGGGGATGGGGGTGGCAATGATGGGAAAAATCAGAAATCTAAAAAAATTGAAACTCTCAGGATCCTATGAGAGTGACCCTAGCTAAGACTTCTAGCAGTGGGAGATATGGAGACTGATCAGGCCATCTCCTGCAACCAGTCAATACTTCTAATGGGGGAATGGGGACACCAATCCAGTCATAAAAATGCAGCCCCACAGCATGTCCTGCCTGCAAGATGTACAAGAAAAAGATAAAGCATAAATTAAGGAAATGTCTAACCAATGACTGGCCAAGCTTGAGCTTACCCCTATCAATAATACTCTGCTATACTTGCAGACAATCCATTAGCATAATTGCCATCTGAGAGGCTTCACTCAGCACATGATGGAAATAGATGCAGAGACTACAGCCAAACATTAGGCAGAGCTTAAGAAATATTGTAGAAGAGCGGGAGGAAGGATTGAAGAAGATAAAGAGGTCAAGGACACCACAAGAAAACACACAGAACCAACAAACCTGGCCCTGGGCCCATAGGTGCTCAATAAGACAGAACCACCAACCAGAAAACAAGCATGAGATATAACTAGGTCCTCTGCACATATGTAACAGTTGTGCAGCTTGGTTTTCATGTGGGATTTTAGCAGCAGGAGCAGGGCCTATCTCTGATTCTGTTGCCTGCATTTAGATCTTTCCCTAATAAGGATGCCTGGTCTAGCTTCAATAGAAGTGCCAAGTCCTACTGCAAGTTGATATACCAAGATGGGCTGCTACCCAGAGTAGGCCTCTACTTTTCTGGGGAGAAGAGGTGGTGGCAGAAAAAGGGGAAGTAAGAGGAAGAGACTGGGAGAAGAGAAGAGAGGTGAAGCTTTGATGGGGATGAGAAAGAAAGGAAAAGAAAGGAAGAAAGAAGCAAAGAAACAAAGAAAGAAAGAGAGAGAGAGAAAGAAGAAATCCATATGAGGAAAAACTGGAGTTTTATAAGTTAAAACAAAGGGGACTCATTGATAAATGTTAAAGCCAATGATATAATCCATATGTTAACTCAGAATAAAAGAAACGACCATATGGTGCAGTAATCTGCTCTTAAAGAAAGGGTTTACTTCACATTCTAGGAATGATTCACTCTAAAATAGAGTTAGAGTTTGCTATTTGAAACACAGTCTTTGACTCACTCTACCTATAATCTTCTTTTGCAGAGTATTAAGGCTATCCTAAATTAATTCAAGAAATAAAATTTGAACACAGACAACAGAGAACAGTCTTGTCTTTAAGGAGCACATGCTCCATAGCAGAGATAGTACCAAGCATGAGAGGAAATCAATTAACTTAAAAATAGTAACAGAAGAAATAAGCCGAATTACTTACAAACAACTGACAAATGAGTGTGTGCTAAAAACATGCAAACATATGCATAGCTCTTTTATCATATGCCTAGCTCTGCCAGGCTAAAATTTCCACTCAAGATTACATTATCTAAACACCTTTTACTGACAGTATTTCATTGCCCCCTCTATTTCCAGTTTCCCTGCTTCTGCTGTGGTCCCATGAGACTTTATTCTTTACATAGAAGCCAGAGTAATGCTTTTAAAATAAGTTGGATGTCACAAATAGCTGGGCCCTGCAATAACCTTCCATTTCCCTTAGAATGTAAGGCAGAATGATGGTGTCAGGCCGTGCCTTTACCCTGTCCTGGTTTGTGCTCTGCCAGAGTGCCACGATTTTCAGATTAATCCCACCTAACCCCTTAGCTTTTCTACTTCTGTGCTAAAAGGCCTTGTTTTTAGCAGCATTGTTTTCAGTTTTGCGATATTATAATTACATCATTTCTCCTTTTCCTTTCCTCACTTCAAAACCTACCGTATTCTCTTTCAAACTCATGCCCTTTCTTCAATAACTGTTTTTTCATGCACGCATGATAAATGAAAATACATCATTTCCCCTAGAATAAAATAATATTTAATAAATATTTTCCAAGCATATAATTAATTTTTGTTATTATAAGCACCTTAAAAGTAACTGTTTCACCTGGCAGTGGTGGTGTACCCCATTAATCCCAGCACTTGGGAAGGGAGAGGCAGGCATATCTCTGAGTTCAAGGCCAGCCTGGTCCAGGACAGCCAGGGCTGCACAAAGAAATACTGTCTCAAACAAACAAACAAACAAACAAACAAACAAACAAACATAAAGGTTTCATTTCCCACAACCCCAGCTTTGTGTCCTTCCATGTAAGTCTGGAATTCCAGCTATTGTGAAGGGTTTCCTTTACCTAATATTTCATACTAGTTTCTATATATCTCTGTGTCTCTAACTTTCAGTTCTTTTTCCATTCCTCCATCCTTTCAGTTTCTGATCATTATTAGTTAAATAACATTTTGAGTAAACAAAGATATCATAGAACATACATGAATGTGTAGATTGATTTTTGTTTCAAAAAGAAGGGAAGCTAGACTGAAGACAAACCTGGGATAAAAAACAAAGATAAAAGAATACTGGCTGCAGCAGGGGACTGGTGAGCTCTTAAGCATGAATTTGAAATTTTAGTTCTATTCTGTCCACCGTGCTCCAGATCAAGCTCAAGGTCTTGGGTCTGCATGGAAAAAATAATATCATTTAGAGGCATTCTTCAGTCCACAATTTATGATTTTAATTCCAACAGAAAAAAAAAAGTTTGATGAATGAGTATGGATCTTCCTCACTTTAAACTAGAAGGGGAATATTAATTCTACATCCCATATAGTCATATGATGGTCCAATAAAATGGTCGAGTTTTTATAAATATTTTGCATATTATTTTTAATATAAAAACTTCTAACCTGATATTCTTAATTATTCATATGTGTATACAAAACAAATTTAATTAAATATCACCTTTTAGAAAAGCACATTTTTTACCCTACAGTATGTCTGGACAATACGTAGCTCAACACAGGAAGTCTGTATCTTAGGTAGACCATAACAACTAAAAATAAGTAGGAGATAAAAGAATGCAGAGATACCTATTACTGGAAGTGCTGGGATTGGGGATGAGAAACATCGATGTTCAGATAGATTTTTATGCTGAGGATTAGGAAGGATTACTGACAGAATGAGATCTGTAGAATGAGCCCAAATAACAAGTATTATCAGAAGAGAAGAAAGGAACCAGTAAATAGTTTGGTTATATGGTTCAGGAGGGAAGAAGTACAAGAATTCCAGATATAAAGGAAGAAGGACATGGTCTCCAGTGTCACAAGGCACTTGGGCTTTATGTAAGATGGACTAAGGAAAAGCACCACTAAGTCTGACATCGCCACAGTGATTATGATAGATGGGGGTTCCTGATATGGTACATCTACATGATTTACTTAGAAATAAAGATTAATTTTGATTCACGTTCTAATTTCTTGGATACATGTAGGTAAATATTTGAAATTTCAATCCTAGGATACCTTATTTGTCTATTTTTTCCCCAATGATGTGGATCTGCTACATTAATAAGGGGAAAAAATAGGTCAAGCCCTGTTAGGTATTCAGGGTGTGGGTGGAAATACTTTGACAAGCTTTTTGGGGATACCTCTATCATGGGAATTGCTGTTGAGATTCCAGGAGCAAAAAATATAACTATTCTCTTAGTAGCAATATCTCTTACAAATAAACCTTTTGGATCCCTTCTGGTCGGCTCCAGCACCGTGTCACCTGGGCAAGGAGTCCACAGACACCCCCAAGATTCCTAGAGGACAGCTTCTGAGGCAGACCCCTTTTCGGGATCCAGATATCCAGGCACATTCCCTGCCAGAAGAGAGGTGTCCGCCCCGCCCAGAAGGGTTTTGCCCGAAAACCTGGGGACACAATCTTGGTTCCCAGATCCCTCTGAGACTAGTCGGCACAGTTGAGAATGTGATCGACAGAAGCTAACAGCTTCTGGGATAGGCCTAAGCAACACAGCTTCTAGGACAGGCCCCGTTTTTGGCCTTCATCTTCCGCCAAGAAGCAGGTCTGAATGCCAGATATCTGTGCACCTTCCCTGAAATAGGAGAGCTTGCCTACAGAGAGTGCTCTGACCACTGAAACTCAGAGGAGAGAGCAAGTCTCTCAGGTCAGCTGAAAGAGGCTAACAGAATCATGAGAGGAACAAGCTCTAACCAGAGACCACTATAACAACTACCTCCAGAGATTACCAGATGTCAAAAGGCAAACACAAGAATCTTACTAACAGAAACCAAGACCATTCACCATCATCAGAACACAGCACTCCCACCTCGCCAGTCCTGGGGACCCCAACACACCCTAAAAGCTAGACCCGGATTTTAAAGCATATCTCATGATGATGGTAGGGGACATCAAAAGGACTTTAATAACTCACTTAAAGAAATACAGGAGAACATTGCTAAAGAGTTACAAGTCCTTAAAGGAAAACAGGAAAACACATCTAAACAGGTGATGGAAATGAACAAAACCATACTAGATCTAAAAAGGGAAGTAGAAACAATAATGAAAACACAAAGGGAGGCAGCACTGTAGATAAAAACCCTAGGAAAGAAATCTGGAACCATAGATGTGAGCATCAGCAACAGAATACAAGAGATGGAAGAGAGAATCTCAGGTGCAGAAGACTCCATAGAGAACAACAATCAAAGAAAATGGAAAATGCAAAAAGATACTAACTCAAAACATCCTTGAAATCCAGGACACAATGAGAAGACCAAACCTATGGATAATAGGAGTAGGCGAGAATGAAGATTTTCAACATAAAGGGCCAGCAAATATCTTCAACAAAATTATAGAAGAAAATTTCCCAAACCTAAAGAAAGAAAGACATGCCCATGAACATAAAAGAAGCCTACAGAACTCCAATTAGACTGGACCAGAAAAGAAATTCCACCTGACACATAATAATCAAAACAACAAATGCACTAAATAAAGAAAGAATATTAAAAGCAGTAAGGAAAAGGGGTCAAGTAACATATAAAGGCAGGCCTATCAGAATTACACCAGACTTTTCACCAGAGACAATGAAAGCCAGAAGATCCTGGACAGATGTTATACAGACACTAAGAACACACAAATGCCAGCCCAGGCTACTATATCCAGCCAAACTTTCAATTACCATAGATGGAGAAACCAAAGTATTCCACGACAAAACCAAATTCACACATTATCTTTCTACAAATCCAGCACTTCAAAGGATAATAACAGAAAAAAAACCAATACAAGGATGGAAACCACTTCCTAGAAAAGCAAAAAAGTGATCCTTCAACAAACCTAAAAGAAGACAGCCACAAGAATAGAATGCCAACTCTAACAACAAAAATAAAAGGAAGCAACAATTATTTTTCCTTAATATCTCTTAATATCAATGGACTCAATTCCCTAATAAAAAGATATAGGCTAACAGATTGGCTACACAAACAGGACCCAACATTTTGCTGCTTACAGGAAACCCATCTCAGGGAAAAAGACAGACACTAGCTCAGAATGAAAGGCTGGAAAACAAATTTCCAAGCAAATGGTATGAAGAAACAAGCTGGAGTAGCCATTCTAATATCTAATAAAATCGACTTCCAACCTAAAGTTAACAAAAAAGACAAGGAGGGACACTTCATACTCATCAAAGGTAAAATCTTCCAAGAGGAACTCTCAATTCTGAATATCTATGCTCCAAATGCAAGGGCAGCCACATTCATTAAAGACACTTTAGTAAAGCTCAAAGCACACATTGCAGCTTACACAATAGTGGGAGACTTCAACACATCACTTTCATCAATGGACAGGTCATGGAAACAGGAACTAAACAGGGACACAGTGAAACTAACAGAAGTGATGAAACAAATGAATTTAACAGATAATTACATAAAATTTTATGTTAAAATAAAAGGATATACCTTCTTCTCAGCACCTCAAGGTACCTTCTCCAAAATTGACCACATAATTGGTCACAAAATAAGCCTCAACAGATGCAAAAATATTGAAATTGTCCCATGCATCCTATCAGATCACCATGAATTAAGGCTGATCTTTAATAACAACATAAATAACAGAAAGCCAACATTCACATGGAAACTGAACAACACTATTCTCAATGATACCTTGGTCAAGAAAGGAAAAAGGAAAGAAATTAAGGACTTTTTAGAGTTTAATGAAATGAAGCCACAACATACCCAAATTTATGGGACACAATGAAAGCATTTCTAAGTGGAAAACTCATAGCTCTGAGTGCCTCCAAAAAGAAATTAGAGAGAGCACACATTAGCAGCTTGACAACACACCTAAAAGCTCTAGAACAAAAGGAAGCAAATTCACCCAAGAGGAGTAGAAGGCAGGAAATAATCAAACTCAGGGGCGAAATCAACCAAGTGGAAACAAGAAGAACTATTCAAAGAATCAACCAAATGAGGAGCTGGTTCTTTGAGAAAATCAACAAGATAGTAAACCCTTAGCCAGACTCACTAGAAGGAACAGGGTCATCTTCCAAATTAACAAAATCAGAAATGAAAAGGGAGACATAACAACAGATCCTGATGAAATCCAAAACAGCATCAGATCCTTCTACAAAAGGCTATACTCAAAAAACTGAAAAACCTGGATGAAATGGACAAATTTCTAGACATATACCAGGTAACAAAGATAAATCAGGATTAGGTTAATGATCTAAACAGTCCTATATCCCCTCAAAAAATTGAAGCAGTCATTAATAATCTCCCAACCAAAAACAGCCCAGGACCAGATGGGTGTAGAGCAGAGTTCTATCAGACCTTCAAAGAAGATCTAATAACAGTCCTGCACAAACTATTCCACAAAATAGAAGCAGAAAGTACTCTACCGAATTCATTCTATGAAGCCACAATTACTCTGATACCTAAACCACAAAAAGACCTAACAAAGATAGAGAACTTCAGACCAAATTCCCTTATAAATATTGATGCAAAAATACTCAATAAAATTCTCGCTAACCGAATCCAAGAACACATCAAAACAATCATCCATCCTGACCAAGTAGGTTTCATTCCAGGGATGCAGGGACGGTTTAATATATGGAAATCCATCAACGTAACCCATTATATAAACAAACTCAAAGACAAAAACCACATAATCATCTCATTAGATGCTGAGAAAGCATTTGACAAAATCCAACACCCATTCATGATAAAAGTCTTGGAAAGATTAGGAATTCAAGGCCCATACCTAAACATGATAAAAGCAATCTACAGCAAACCAGTAGCCAACATCAAAGTAAATGGTGAGAAGCTGGAAGCAATCCCACTAAAATCAGGGACTAGACAAGGCTGCCCACTTTCTCCCTACCTTTTCAACATAGTACTTGAAGTGTTAGCCAGAGCAATTCGACAACAAAAGGAGATCAAGGGGATACAAATTGGAAAAGAGGAACTCAAAATATCACTTTTTGCAGATGATATGATAGTATATATAAGTGACCCTAAAAATTCTACCAGAGAACTCCTAAACCTGATAAGCAGCTTCGGTGAAGTAGCTGGATATAAAGTTAACTCAAACAAGTCAATGGCCTTTCTCTACTCAAAGGATAAACAGGCTGAGAAAGAAATTAGAGAAACAACACCCTACGGGAAAAGCCTCAAAGATATGGGCACAGGGGAAAAATTCCTGAATAGAACAGCAATGGCTTGTGCTGTAAGATAGAGAATCAACAAATGGGATCTCATAAAATTGCAAAGCTTCTGTATCAATAAGACAAAAAGGCTACCAACATATTGGGAAAGGATCTTATCCTATCCTAAATCAGATAGGGGACTAATATCCAATATGTATAAAGAACTCAAGAAGGTGGACTCCAGAAAATCAAATAACCCCATTAAAAAATGGGGCTCAGAACTAAACAAAGAATTCTCACCTGAAAATACTGAATGGCTGAGAAGCACCTGAAAAAATGTTCAGTATCCTTAATCATCAGGGAAATGCAAATGAAAACAACCCTGAGATTCCACCTCACACCAGTCAGAATGACTAAGATCAAAAATTCAGGTTACAGCAGATGCTGGCTAGGATGTAATAGAAAGAGGAACACTCCTCCATTGTTGGTGGGATTGCAAGCTTGTACAACCACTCTGGAAATCAGTCTGGTAGTTCCTCAGAAAATTGGACATAGTACTACTGGAGGATCCAGTAATAGCTCTCCTGGGCATATATACAGAAGATGTTCCAACTGATAAGAAGGACACATGCTCCACTATGTTCATAGCAGCCTTATTTATAATAGCCAGAAGCTGGAAAGAACCCAGATGCCCCTCAACAGAGGAATGGATACAGAAAATGTAGTACATTTACACAATGGAGTACTACTCAGCTATTAAAAAGAATGAATTTATGAAATTCCTAGGCAAATGGATGGACCTGGAGGGCATCATCATCCTGAGTGAGGTAACCCAATCACAAAAGAACTCAAATGATATGTACTCACTGATAAGTGGATATTAGCCCAGAATCTTAGAATACCCAAGATACAAGATACAATTTGCAAAACACCTGAAACTCAAAAAGAACAAACACCAAAGTGTGGACATGTACCATCCACCTTGACCAGCAGGAAAGAGGCAACACCACATTGTCCTTCTTCAAGCAGCTTTATTCAGGAACCCTTAGCATTCCAATGCAGGAACAGGAATCCCTCACACAACCCAGGGGTGCGCCTTAAATACCCTACTGACTCCTCCCAATCACCCCAGTCAAGTAATGGCAGTCCATAGGTTCACAGCAAGTAAGGACACCTCAAGTGAGCTGAAGAGGCACGGCATCTGCACAGTACAGGTAGCTTGGATGTGGCTAAGTCTGAGATAATGAGGAAGTCCAGCGCAGGTCATAAGACCTGGCAGTTGTCCCGGGTGCCATCTTGGGGCAGCGGCCGCACGTGCTCCTCACATGGACACTTTGCCCCTTCTTAGAATTGGGAACAAAACACCCAATGAAGGAGTTACAGAGACAAAGTTTGGAGCTGAGATGAAAGGGTGGACCATCTAGAGACTGCCATACCTGGGGATCCATCCCATAATCAGCCTCCAAATGCTGACACCATTGCATACACTAGCAAGATTTTGCTGAAAGGACCCAGATATAGCTCTCTCTTGTGAGGCTATTCTTGGGCCTAGAAAAAACAGAAGTGGATGTTCACAGTCAGCTATTGGATGGAACACAGGGCCCCTAATGGAGGAGCTAGAGAAAGTACCCAAGGAGCTAAAGGGATCTGAAATCCTTTAGGTGGAACAACAATATGAACTAACAAGTACCCCTGGAGCTCATGTCTCTAGCTGCATATGTATCAGAAGATGGCCTAGTTGGCCATAAGTGGAAAGAGAGGCCCACTGGTCTTGCAAACTTTATATGCCTAAGTACAGTGGAACGCCAGGACCAAGAAGTGGGAGTGGGTGGGAAGGCATGGGTGACTTTTGCGATAGCATTGGAAATGTAAATTAAGAAAATACCTAATTAAAAAAAAGAAAAAAAAAACGCTTTTCATAGCTACTGAAAAGGATAGAAAGCTTCCTGAATTATAGAAATTAACTATTATCACCACATTTTAGTGCAGCAAATCCAATTATGAGTCTACACAATCCATGCACTATAACTGTGTGACTATAACTGTTGAAATTATGTTATAAGACAGTAATTGTGTTAATATGAAATGTACTTTATAAATTACTTTAGAAATCCTGATATAGTTAATTACTAAATGACAATAAAGTACCATAGGATAGTTTTTCGTACTTCAAATAAATAGTTAATTTATTTGAGATTGAAATGATAAATTTTAATGTTAGTTAATTTTGTAAAATATAATAGCTTAGCATAAATTTTCTTTATAATATGATTTAGATACCTTTTGCAATATAATACATACATACATATATACATACATATGGATATTATAAACAAAATTATCCATTTAAAGAAAATCTTAAGTCAAAATAGCAGTGATAACCAGTTTCTCCAAAGTACTAGCTGGTGGCATGGATCAGAGTTTGAGATCTATGGAAGGCAGGTTATCCTTAAACAAAGCTTGGAAAAATTATTAAGGTTTTACAATAGATAAAATTTGTTGTATAGAGTATTATTTTAATAATAATTTAATTCAATCGGTTACATTTTAATTGATCAATTATATCTTATTATTGCTTTATTTTACTAGTACAGTGAAATGTTTGTAATACATCATAATGCAAGGACTCATTTTTATAATCATATATTTCAAAGGTATTGGTTCTTGATTATAATATTCAGCCAGTTTTGTAATATACTCAGCACATTTCCTTAACACCTAAGACTTTCTGACTCTAAAGCTTGTTACGCTCTTGTAAACACTTACTTAACATAGTATATTTCCTGATGGATTAAGAGGGATCATGTTGATCTTTTTATCTAGAGAAAATGTCAAATGATGGTTTAATATGTGCCCCAAAATAGAGTTGCCTGAACTGAATTAAATAAGTAATGGAGAAAATGAGAGTACACATTCCAAACATAATTTAAATTTAGCTTTAGAATATGTATGGGACTTCCCACCATGGAGATTCACACTCCCAGTCTCTCCGAAGTTTATTCCTCTATTAGATAATGAGCTCTCTTTGTACTATGAAGATCTAATCTTGGGCTTATGAACATTCCCCAAGCCAAGCAGATGACCTCATACACAGCTGGCAGTAAAATGGACACTGAATTGTGTGTTGAACATACACTATGCTCTCTCGGGGGGGGGGAGGGGACCCACAATACTAAACTACATAATTCTATTCAGCAGCTGTTGGTTTCAGTTTTATTTTAAATATCAGGCAAAAATGGGAGTAGAAAGAACAGGAGGATTACACATGTAATTAGAGCACACTCGATTTAATTTAATCAGGCTATGATGTTAGAGAAAATATAACTATTGTTTTCATTCTTTTAATAGCTTTGAAGTGAAAAACATAGTTCTTCTAAAATTTTCTCATATGTAATAAAATATGACTCTAAATATATACTGTTTACCCAAGATAAAATGAAGTCTTTCTAGGTATAGCTAGTGTTATAATGAGCAAACTGCTGCTATTCTAATCTTCTACCATATGGGTATGTTCACATGACGTAGGCAATGAAAATGGATTATCTCAATTTGGTGAGGAGGTAATTCATTTTCTCATAGTTATCATAATATAAATATAATTTGCATTTCAAATATGCATGTTAAATTCCGTGAATCAATTTTCTAAACTTTTAAGCCAAATATTCTTTGAGTAAATCTATAACCCTAATTGCGAGCCAGTGTAGAGGCATTACAATATAAGTCTGCATCGACATTTGCATTTGTTAGGACATAAAAACCATAATTTATTGGCAATAAGCAAAGGTTCCCCTCATGTGTTAGTAGCGAGCTAAGTAATCACCTTTGTAATAATGTTGTACATAATAACAGTGAGTCAAGAATTAGCCTTTCAAAAATTTTAGGCTTTGGAATCAAAGCCTTTGGAACATAGTCCAGTGGTGTAAAACTGAATGTGGCATCTCTTGCCTACAAACCCTCACAAACACAGGCAGAGTGAGAAGGGATGGAGGAAAGTGGTAGGAGTAGGAGCCAGTGCAATGTACAAGGTAACAGTGTTGCATTCCTGTTCAATGAGAGATACAAAAAATGTTAATTCCTCCAGATGAAAATCTAAGAAATTATTCCCCCTGAACTCCTGATGGTAAACCAGTAAGACTTTGTTAGGGGGTTCCCCACTTATAGGAATGTGAGGGACTACTTTGGGGAGAGTGGGTGATCTCAAAACCCTAAAAATCCCAACCTTGGCATAGGGGACTGTTAAGTGCTGCATAAAATGAAGCATTCCACTCTTCCAAGACTACATGTAGTGGGCAGAATTATTATGTAGTTAGAGGGGGCAAGGCAGAAGGAAGCAGGTGGTTGTAATCTTAAGTAAAGAACTAAGAAGTCCCACCCAGTTCTAAGAGTGAGTGCCTTGATCTTGTGGTGGCTCTTGTGAGCAATATCAAATGTTTGTTTCAATATAGTAAGAGCTATATCATATCTATAGTGTGTATGTAAATGCTATAGTGAATTGATTTTAAAAAGTAAGTCAGAAAAAATACAGTGATGTAATTTATTGGAGTCATACTTGAAATTATATATATAAAAACAAAATCTCTGAGATTGATCAGGGTGCTCTAAGTAAGTTCGAGAGTGAAAAAAGCTAGGACCACAGGATTGTGTTTCAGTTCTAGATGTTAAAAAGTGCAAGCTGTAGCTATTATCAGGCCAGTTACTAGTAAGGACATATCCTCTGTTCAGAGGAGCCACTTACTATGTGATATACAATAAAAGAGGCAAAGATGAAGGTCACAGTCTTAAAGAAGTTGCACAGGAACTTTCCTCCAACCTTTTTTTTTTCTTTTTTCTTCTTTTTATTAATTAGATATTTTCTTTATATACATTTCAAATGCTATCCCAAAAGTTCCCTATACCCTCCCTCCGCCCTGCTCCCCTACCCACCCACTCCCACTTCTTGGCCCTGGCATTCCCCTGTATTGGGGCATACATTTTTGCAATATCAAGGGGCCTCTCTTCCCAGTGATGGTCGACTAGGCCATCTTCTGCTACATATGCAGCTAGAGACACAAGCTCTGGGGGTACTGGTTAGTTCATACTGTTGTTCCACCTATAGGGTTGCAGATCCCTTCAGCTCCTTCTGTGCTTTCTCTAGCTTCTCCATTGGGGGCCCTATGTTCCATCTTATAGATGACTGTGAGCATCCACTTCTGTATTTGCCAGGCACTGGCATAGCCTCATACAAGGCAGCTATAACAGGGTCCCTTCATCAAAATCTTGCTGGCATATGGAATAGTGTCTGGGTTTGGTGGCTGATTATGGGATGGATCCCCAGGTGGGGTAGTCAGTGGATAGTCCAGTCTTTCGTCTTAGCTCCAAACTTTGTCTCTGTAACTCCTTACATGGGTATTTTGTTCCCTATTGTAAGGAGGAATGATGTCTTCCCATTGGTCTTCCCTATTCTTGATTTTCTTGTGTTTTGCAAATTGTATCTTGGGTGTTCTATGTTTCTGGACTAGTATCCACTTATCAGTGAGTGCATATCTAATGACTTCTTTTGTGATTGGGTTACCTCACTAAGGATGATATCCTCCAGGTACCTCCATTTGTCCAAGAATTTCATAAATCCATTGTTTTTAATTGCTGAGTAGATCCAATCTCCTGGGCATATATTCAGAAGATGTTTCAACTGGTAATAAGAACACCTGCTACACTATGTTCATAGCAGCCTTATTTATAATAGCCAGAAGATGGAAAGAACCCAGATGTTCCTCAACAGAAGAATGGATACAGAAAATGTGGTACATTTACACAATGGAGTACTACTCCTTCAACTTTTTTAAAAGCACAAATCCTATTCAAATGGCTCTGCTCTCATGACTTAATCACCTCAAAAAGAATCATATAGATGGCCAGGGATGACTTGAAGCTTAAAAGCACTGTTGCTCTTCCAAAAGAGCTGTATTTGGGTCCAACATCTAACATGGTGGCTCACAAATATCTGCAACTCCAGTTTCAGGGGATCCAACACCCATTTCTTGGGGACTAGGCACATACCCAGTGCACAGACACACAGTTAGGCAAAACACTCATTTTTTTTTAAATATCATCTCTTAACAATATTCTATGCAACATAAATAAGAGGGGCACAAATATTTAAGAACAAAAGAAAGATGAAAAATATCCTAATTTAAGAAGGAAAATTACTCCAGGGCAAATATATTTGCCTGGAATCACTGAAAGCTAGAATGACATCAGGCAGGAGCAATGCATGAGTAGAGGTCTTCACTGAAGACTGTGGCCCTCGCTAAAGCACAGTGTCAATTCACTTCACTTAGCTTCTGCACTCCTTTAGCGCTGTGCAGACTGATATTTACAATGCAGACAGAAGCCAGCTCTGAAGGAAATTATGTAAACATGATATAAGTATGTTATCTTCTAGGGATAGAAATCATAATGAAAAAAGATAAAAGAAGATAAGATGGCAAATGGAATCAATATAGAACACACTGGAGAAATTCAAGATGTGGATTAACCTGGAAAACTAGAAAAAGAATTTCATTTTATGTATATAGATATGGAAAAGTCCTGAGTGTATCTATCACCAATTCTCTAAGATATTAAAACTGCACTTGACGTACAAAGTTAAATACTTCCTGTGTCATACATAATACGTGTTTTGAGTATAGTAGCGACATTAGATCTTACTTCTTTTTTTTTAATTACGTATTTTCCTCAATTACATTTCCAATGCTATCCCAAAAGTCCCTCACACCCTCCCCCCCCCCCACTCCCCTACCCACCCATTCCCATTTTTTTGGCCCTGGCATTCCCCTGTGATATCCTATCCCACTCTGAACCATGTGTCCTTTCCTCATAGCAACTCTACTTCACTTTTACTTATTTCAAAGTGCACAAAACAGCATGAAACAGGTTAAGGGATGGCAGTGTTCAAGGCAAACAAATTCTCTAGGCAAAGTGGCCACAAGCAAATGGATAATAGAGCTTGTCCTTCTACAATATCATCAGTTTCTGCTTTATTTAAACCTTAATAATCACTAGATATCAAAAGTATAATAAGCATTGTTTTTTTAAGCTCTGAGATAGTTTCTTAATATATGAACAGTATTAGATACAGCTTCTGTCTTAGTTGAACAGGACTAGAAAATATGTATACTTTCCTGTCTCAGTACTGAGCACCCAGTCTGGCTTGAACATATCCATGCCTTGTACATGCTGACAGGACATGGCTTATCAAGTCTCAGATTCCTGGCCATTTTAACATTATTAGACATAGGTTCGATCTCATACAGGAACTTAAATCCAATAAAAATGTGGTTGGCTCCCCCGAACATCTGTGACACTACTGCACTAGTATATCTTTCAGGGATATCACTGCTGTCGGTTGCAGGATTTATACCTGCAAATATTGATAATTGATGGTTCCCTTTATCTTCAGGTAGTATGCAGGATATGTTCTAGTACCATGAAGGCTATTAAGTAGGTGTAAAGCTTCAGTATTGTGTTCAACAATAGGGTTTTTTCATCATGTTGTAGAAAGCAACAGATTGTGTTGGCAAAAGCCTTTGATGTTTGGGGGACACCATGGGACAGCTTTGTCCAATGACTCAACATGGTTTCATTAATTTCTGGTACTAGAGGTTTTACTTGTTGGCACAGAATGTCTAGACTAGGCATATATCCCTATTATATTGCGACTCAATTTAGATTCTCTTCTTTTATGTATATATTTTAGGAATCTATTCTAGAATATTGGGTTTCTATACAGTTTTTCAAATGCCCCATAGTGTTAATTAGTTAACTTTCACTATAGTTTATCCAGTATGAAATTATTTTTGTGTGTGTGTGAAAATAAAATCACTGGGGTTGGAAAGATGGCTCAGTGGTTAAGAGCACTGACTGCTTTTCTAGATGTCCTGAGTTCAATTTCCAGCAACCACATGGTAGCTCACAACCATCTGTAATGGAATCTGATGTCCTCTTTTGGTGTGGCTGAAGACAGCTACACTGTACTCATATAAATTAAATAAATAAATCTTTAAGGAAAAGAAAAGAAAATCACTGAACTCTGATTTAAAAATCCCATGCCTTGAAAAATATGCTTATTTCATAAGCATGTATTGTACAAAAGAGTTTTCAAAAAAATTTCCAAGTTCTGAGATCTGTAAAGAAATTAATACATGTAGCTTCTGTCGGAGCTTACATTGTAAAGCAAAATAGATGAGAATCAGATAATTTCATAAATATTTTAACTATAGTTGTGATCATGACTATTAATAAGTACAGTGTGTTCTAAGGTAACACAATATCAGTATTACTCTGCTCTAGAACCTCTGTGATGATTTCAAAAGGAAATGAATTCCAGCCATGACCAGATGAATGTTATCTTGTAAAGGAAGGAAGGGTGTTAGAATAGTGTTTATAAGTAGTGAGAACAGAGTATTCAGAGATTCTTAACAGCAAAGCAAACAGCACTGAAAAGACCTACATTAAATAAGTCATCAGAGCAGACAGAAGAGACACGCTAATGAGTTAAATCATGGAGGACCCTGTTCAAGAGTTTGAACTTTAGAGCAATGAAAAGGTTCCAAATTATTTAAATCAGGGAACTATTTTAATAATATTTGCATTTTATTGAAACTCTGTATGCTTTGTAAAGCTAATGGAGGAAAAAATTAGAAAGGATTCAGAACTGTTAGAAGTTTAGGAATTACCATTGTCTGACAGATATTATCAAGGATGATGGTTAAACTTACCAACTGAATGTTACTGGGAACTATGAAATTTAGTGAAACACATCTGGGTACAGTGTATTAACTAATGGGAAAGAAGCTGTCCTGAATGTAGGGAGCCCCATCCTATAGCACAGGACCAGATGGAATATCAAAGGAAGGGTTTTTTTTACATAGTATAGGCTTTGCTTTTTCTGCTTCCTGGCAACCATGATCTGAGCTGTAATATGAAACCAGATGCTCCTGTCTTGGCTTTTCTAGAGAACATAAATTATTTCTAGACATTGTCATTTGATCGAAACTGTCCAAGAAGAAGCCTGAAGCCACAAATTGAAAATTTGCCTTTGTTTTTTTTTTTAACTTCTTTCACAAATTTAACAATTATTGAATAATAGCACTTTAACAAAAAGAGAATGTAAATATCAAATACCTATGGAAAAATAATTTATAGTGAATAATTTTGAATAGGTTGTATCATATAGATAAATTCTCCAATTACAAGGCTATGGAGGAAACTTTCAATTACTGAAAGCAATAAATGCCTGCCTTTCAAATATATGCTTTAAAATTATAATCCAATAATGGAATGGCCTAATTTTTATTTCCCTCTTCAATCACTTCTATAATTTTTGAACTTCATATATGAAACACACATTGTTCCACAAGGTATTAAAAGGAATCCTATAAGTTTTAAAATTGCTTTCAACATCTATCTTCCAGTAAGCAAAGCCTAAACTGAGTGCCCTGCTGCTCCAATTTAAATGTGTTTCCTCAGCTGAGTCTGCAGAGTTAGTGGGGAAAAGTCTAGCTTTCTAACAGCAGGTAATCTAACATATCATCTTTTCTGAAAGAGCTAAAATTGGTTACCAGAAAACTCACCAATCACATGAATTGTTTACTTTTCAGAGATAATGCTGGTTTCTAACATAGTTTTGACAAACTGGAGAACATGAAAATTTTTAGAAGTGTAAAGTGTCTTAAAATGAGAGCAACATAACTCTGTGAAGATAAGTAACTATAGTTATTCTTTAAAACGATGTTCATGTTGAAATGACAATCTATTTTGTTGTGTGATTTAACACAAATTGGGATTATTTGTTTCAAGAAGAGAGTATGTCATTCCATTAAACCAAACATCCAAACACACAGTATTCCTAAAAATGACTTCTCTCAAATTTTTAGTACTTCTATATGTGTACTGTGACACACAAACACACATATATAAAAATGAATAAATAAATGTAAATGAAAATTATTTCCCTTATATTCTTTTATTTAATTTGGATACTTTAAAAAATAGCTAGCTGAATAATATTTCTTTGAAACATTAATATGTCTAACACTTAGTTTCCACATCTACAAGTGGAAGATATTCTGCTTCACAAAATAAAATATACACAAAACAGATACAGCTATGTTATATTGACAAAAAAGAGAATGGTTCATGTGGTTGAAAGACATTCTCCTATTATTTTTAGAAGAAACTGGAAACTGAGATCAACCAATGGACTTGCAGAGGAAGCCCATTCCTCACAGTTTCCTAGAGACAGGGGTCTTCCTCTTTCGATCTGCAGAGCTGTTAGCAGAAGCAGGGGGGAGCACTATCCACCTGACTAAAAGCATTCTCTATTCTTAGACTCCGGATAAACTTCCCATGCCATACTATGCTGTTTTGCCAAACATACCATTTTATAGTTCGGTAGCTGTAACTAATAGCAAGATGACATAAAGTCACATTCCAGTCAGTTTTCCTTATTCCAGGGGCTGAGCATGAAAGAATAAAAATCCCTGTTCCTGAAAATAGTACTTAAACATAGAAACAGTCACTTAAGCTCCAGGACACTTTCTCTTCCAAAATAATTTCTTAAAGGCCGTGTGTGTGTGTGTGTGTGTGTGTGTATGCGTGTGTGTGTTTATGCATACATGCATGCTTGTTCAAGTGAGTGTACATGCCATGGCATATATGGGGAGATTAAAGAGAGTTCTTTGGAAAACTTGTGAAAGTTCTTTCTGTCCTTCTATTATGTGGGGGTTGAACTCACTTAGGTGCTGAGCCACCCCTGTGGTCTTATTTATTTATTTTTTAAAGATGGCAGAGTGAGAGCCAACGAGTTCTAGCAAAATGATAAATCACTAAGTATGTGGATTTCAGAAAGAATTCAGAAAACACAGGTACATTATTGTGATATACATATAAACCTTATAAGAGCTCATACTTTATTTTTTTAAACATATAGAAAGTAAGTACTAAAATTTGTATTGTATTGAGTTGTGTAATATTTTGAAAAGCTCACTTCATATGATGCCCAGGAAGCCTTGAGTTTCTGGGCTCAAGATTAAGTTAAACGGGCTTCAGCTTGGTGAGCCAAACATGCTAGATGCTAACATCACTGAATACAGCTAATAACAGTGATAGCCTGACGATATGTCAATTGTCAAAATATTTTTGTTGAAAATTTACACATATCATTAATCTTGTATACTGGAGTCATTTTTTTTGTATTATGATTCTACAGATTTAGAAAAAATATAGGCATTAATATCATTGCTTTAAGTGTCACTGAAAATATTCTTCACATTAGTTCTTTCTTTTGTAGGTGTGGGTGTGAACAGTAAAATAGCCAGTAAGAAAAAACAGACCAGCACTCAAGAGGAAGTGAATTTCAGGGAGGTAGAGCAAACATGGTAAACTTGAGCACAAGTATTATATGGAGTATTACTTACGGATACAGTCTTGAAAGCTGCTCAGCTATTGCATAAGCCACTGGGTCCCGGTCTAAGGCATAGACCATAACATCTGGTTCCTTCTGCAGAATGGCTCTTGTATGTCCTCCTGAACCAAAGGTCATATCTAGGAAAACCTTAACAACATAGAAAAAGAGAATTTCTCTTTACCATGTACATAACATTTATTCAACTACTTAAATTTACAGAAAGAGAAAATTATACAGATAGGAACAAATAAAAAATAGTATTGGTTGCCTTAAATTATTTTTTGTCAGGATTGAGATTTGGATGTATTTTGAGGTATAAGTACACACACACACACACACACACACACACACACACACACACACACAAGCAACAACAACAAAAAAAACCTGATTACAATAAGCAGCAAAATAATACATACCATACACTGGAAAAACAGGAAACATTAATATTTCATCATGAGGTTAAATTGTCACATGGCTGTGATATTTCTGTGCTTCATAGCTAACAGAAAGCTAAATTATTTCTAAAAACTTTTCATTGTTAGAGATGGCTTAAAATTGGTGTATTACCATCAAAACAATCATCCATCAAAACAATCATCCATCCTGACCAAGTAGGTTTCATTCCAGGGATGCAGAGATGGTTTAATATACGGAAATCCATCAACGTAATCCACTATATAAACAAACTCAAAGACAAGAACCACATGATCATCTCCTTAGAGGAGGAGAAAGCCTTTGACTACATCCAACACCCATTTATGATAAAAGTCTTGGAAAGATCAGGAATTCAAAGCCCATACCTAAACATGATAAAAGCAATCTACAGAAAACCAGTAGCCAACATCAAAGTAAATGGTGAGAAGCTGGAAGGAATCCCACTAAAATCAGGGACTAGACAAGGCTGCCCACTTTCTCCCTACCTATTCAACATTGTACTTGAAGTCCTAGCCAGAGTAATGTGACAACAAAAGGAGATCAAGGGTATACAAATTGGAAAGGAAGAAGTCAAAATACCACTTTTTGCAGATGATATGACACTATATATAAGTCTCCCTAAAAATTCCACCAGAGAACTCCTAATTCTGATAAACAGCTTCAGTGAACTATCTGGATATAAAATTAACTCAAACAAGTCAATGGCCTTTCTCTACTCAAAGGATAAAACGGCTGAGAAAGAAATTAGGGAATCAACACCCTTCACAATAGTCACAAATAATATAAAACACCTTGGCGTGACTCTAACTAAGGAAGTGAAAGATCTGTATGATAAGAACTTCAAGTCTCAGAAGAAAGAAATTAAAGAAGATCTCAGAATATGGAAAGATCTCCCATGCTCATTGATTGGCAGGATCAATATAGTAAAATGGCTATCTTGCCAAAAGCAATCTACAGATTCAATGCAATCCCCATCAAAATTCCAACTCAATTCTTCAACGAATTAGAAAGAGCAATCTGCAAATTCCTCTGGAATAACAAAATACCTAGGATAGCAAAAACTCTTCTCAAGGATAAAAGAACCTCTGGTGGAATCACCATGCCTGACCTAAAGCTGTACTACAGAGCAAATGTGATAAAACCTGCACAGTACTGGTATAGTGAAAGACAAGTAGACGAATGGAATAGAATTGAAGACCCAGAAATGAACCCACACACCTTTGGTCAATTGATCTTCCACAGGGGAGCTAAAACCATCCAGTGGAAAAAAGACAGCACAAACACCAGCACAACTGGTGGTTATCATGTAGAAGAATGGAAATTGATCCATTTCTATCTCCCTGTACTAAGGTCAAATCTAAGTGGATCAAGAAACTCCACATAAAACCAGAGACAGTGAAACTTATGAAGGAGAATGTGGGGAAAAGCCTCAAAGATATGGGCACAGGGGAAAAATTCCTGAATAGAACAGCAATGGCTTGTGCTGTAAGATTGAGACTCGACAAATGGAACCTTATAAAACTGCAAAGCTCTGTAAGGCAAAAGACACCATCAATATGACAAAAAGGCTACCAACATATTGGGAAAGGATCTTTACCTGTCTTAAATCAGGTAGGGAATTATTATCAAATATTAGAACTCAATAAGGTGGACTCCAGAAAATCAAATAACCCCATTAAAAAATGGGGCTCAGAGCTAAACAAAGAATTATAACCTGAGGAAGACTGAATGGGTGAGAAGCACCTGAAAAAATGTTCAGCATCCTTAATAATCAGGGAAATGCAAATCAAAACAACCCTTTTATTCCACCTCACACCAGTCAGAATGGCTAAGATCAAAAATTCAGTTGACAGCAGATGCTGGCGAGGATGTGGAGAAAGAGGAACACTCCTCCATTGTTGGTGGGATTGCAGGCTTGTACAACCACTCTGGAAATCAGTCTGGCGGTTCCTCAGAAAATTGGACATAGTACTACGGGAGGATCCAGCAATAGCTCTCCTGGGCATATATCCAGAAGATGTTCCAACCGGTAAGAAGGACACATGCTCCACTATGTTCATAGCAGCCTTATTTATAATAGCCAGAAGCTGGAAAGAACCCAGATGTCCCTCAACAGAGGAATGGATAAAGAAAATGTACATTTACACAATGGAGTACTACTCAGCTATTAAAAAGAATGAATTTATGAAATTCCTAGGCAAATGGATGAACCTAGAGGGCATCATCCTGAATGAGGTTACCCAATCACAAAAGAACTCAAATGATATATACTCACTGATAAGTGGATATCAGCCCAGAAACTTAGAATACCCAAGATATAAGATACAATTTGCAAAACACCTGAAACTCAAGAAGAATGAAGACCAAAGTGTGGACATTTTGCCCCTTCTTAGAATTCAGAACAAAACACCCATGGAAGGAGTTACAGAGACAAAGTTTGGAGCTGAGACAAAAGGATGGACCATCTAGAGACTGCCATACCTGGGGATCCATCCCATAATCAGCCTCCAAACGCTGACACCATTGCATACACCAGCAAGATTTTACTGAAAGGACCCTGATATAGCTGTCTCTTGTAAGGCTATGCTGGGGCCTGGCAAACACAGAAGTCGATGCTCACAGTCAGCTATTGGATAGAACACAGGTCCCCCAATGGAGGAGCTAGAGAAAGTACCCAAGGATCTAAAGAGGTCTGCAACCCTATAGGTGGAACAACAATATGAACTAACCAGTACCCCCCAAGCTCGTGTCTCTAGCTGCATATGTATCAGAATATGGCCTAGTTGGCCATCATTAGGAAGAGTGGCCCCTTGGTCTTGCACACTTTATATGCCTCAGTACAGGGGAACGCCAGGGCCAAGAAGTGGGAGTGGGTGGGTAGGGGAGTGGGGGGTGGGTCTGGGGGACTTTTGGGATAGCATTGGATATGTAAATGAAGAAAATACCTAATTAAAAAAATTAATTAATAAAAAAATTGGTGGATCTCAGTTTATAATGATTTTATTTAACTACTTTAAATAGTCATGAATGTGGGAATAAAGGATGCTCCTAGAAACAGCCATAGAACAAATATACATATGTACGTGTGTATGTATGTGTGTATAATCTGAAAAAGAAAAAATTAGCAAACAAAAGACCAAAAAAAAAAAAAAAAAACGTAAAAGGCTTTTTACGTCTAAACACCTGAGACAAAGACCATTCTTGTCGTGAAATTTAATGTACATGTTTAAATTAGGTATGTATGTTTCTAAAAAACTACCAATGCTACAAAATTCAAGAACCTTTAAATTTTTCCAGCATTTAAAAGTAAGAAGGATAAAAGACACAGGAAATATTATACAGACTGAGCAGGTTCTATTTATTTATATAAATATGTATGTAATGGCAATTAATGAATTAAAGAAAGCTTTGAATTTGAAAGACAACAAGGAGTAGTATATGGGGTGTTTTGGAGGGAGAAAAGAGAAGAGGGAAATGATATAATTATAGTCTACTTTTTAAAAATTTTTAATTATTTTATTTACTTATTTACATTCCAGTCATCCCCCCTTCCCCGTCCCCTGTCACCTGTCTCCTCTTCCCCAGTTCCTTATCCCATTCTTCCTCCCCTTGCCTCTTCACCAGGCATCTCCCTTCCCTGGGTCCTCAAGTCTCTCCAAGATTAAGCACATCTCCCACTGCAGCCAGACCAGGCAGACCTCTGCTGTATATGCACAAGGGGCCTCAGACCAGCCCCTGTATGCTCCTGGTTGGTGGCTCAGTCTCTGGAGCTCCCTAGGGTCTGGATTAATTAAGATTGCTGGTCTTCCTATAGGGTCCTTCTCCTCTTCAGCTTCTTCAGTCCTTCCCCTAATTCAACAACAGGGGACCCAGCTTCAGTTCAATGTTTGTGTGGAAGTATTTGCAACTGCCTCAGTCAGCTGCTGGTAGGGCCTCTCAGAGGACGGCCATGCCAAGATTAAGCTTCCCTTTGTAAGCACATCATAGCAACAGGCCTTGGTGTCAGCCATGAGATGGATCCAGAGTTGGGCTGGTCATTGGACCATCTTTCCCTCAGTCTATTCTCCATTTTTGTCACTGCCAGTTCTTTTAGACAGGAACAATTATGGGTCAGAAATATTGACTGTGGGTTAGTAACCCCATCCCCACCACTTGAGGCCTTGCCTATCTGTTGGAGGTGGACTCTTTCAGTTCTCTCTACCCAATGCTTGGCATTTTAGCTAAGGTCAACCGCTCTGAGTCCTGAGGGTCTCTCACCTCCCAAGTCTCTGGTACTTTCTATAGGGTTCCCCACCCCGGCCTCCCACACCCTGAGGCTGCTCATTTACATTCATTCTCCTGACTCTCTGGCTTCATCCTGTCCCCCAGAACCCCACAATCTACTTGATCCTGTTCCCCTTTTCCCTTGCCACTCCCCTTTCACATCCAGGTCCCTCTCTCCCTCTGCCTCCTATTATTATTTTCTTCCTTCTTCTAAGTAGGAATGAAACATCTTTACTTGGGCCTTTCTGCTTGTTATACTTCTTCCGGTCTGTGGGTGGTATCCTCAGTATTCTGTATTTTTGGCTAATATCCATTTACTATTGAGTACATACCATGCATGTCTGTTTGAGTATGAGTTGCCTCACTTGAGATGATATCTTTTAGTTCCATCCATTTGCCTGTAAAATTCATAATGTCCTCATTTTTAAATAGCTGAATAGTATTCCTTTGTGTAAATGAAACACTTTTTCTATATCCATTCTTTGGTTGAGGGACATCTGGGTTGTTTCCATCTTCTGGCTATTACAAATAGGCTGCTATGAACATGGTAAGAGTACATGTCCTTGTGATATGGTGGAGCATCTTTTGGGCCAAGAGTGGTATAGCTGGATCTTCAGGTAGAACTATTTCCAATTTTCTGAGGAACTGCCAGATTGAGTTCCAGAGTGGCTGTACCACTTTGCAAACCCACCAACAATGGAGGAGTGCTACTCTTTTACCACATCCTGCTGAGCATCTGCTGTCACTTAGTTTTTGATCTTAGCCATTCTAATTGATGGAATCTCAGGGTCGTTTTGATTTGTACTTCTCTGGTGACTAAGGATTTTGAACATTTCTTTAAGTGCTCAGCCATTTGAAATTCTTCAGTTGTGACTTCTCTGTTTAACTCTATACCCTATTTTTTTCATTGGGTTGTTTGGGTGTTTGGAGGTTAATATCTTGAGTTATCTATTTTGGATATGAGCCCTCTATTGGATATAAGGTTAGTGATGATTTTTTCCCAATCTGTAGGTTGCCGATTTGTCTTTCTGCCTTACAGAAGCTTTTCAGTTTCATGGGGTCCCATTTATCAATTCTTGATTTTAGAGTCTGAGCCACTGGTATTTCGTTCAGGAAAATGCCCCCACCCCGCCCCTGCCACTGTGCTAATGAGTTTGAGGCTCTTTCCTACTTTGTCTTAGATTCAGTGCATCTGGTTTTATGTTGAGGTTCTTCATCCACTTGGATTTGCGCTTTGTGCGAGATGACAAATATGGATCTATTTTCATTCTCCTACATATAGAACACAAGTTAGGCCAGGATCATTTATTGAAGATGCTTTCTTTTTTTCTATTGTTTGTTTTTTATTTCTTTGTCAAAGATCAGGTTCATAGGTATGTGGATTTACTTTTGGGTCTTGGATTTTATTCCAGTGATCAACATGTCTGTCCCTGTGCCAATACTATGCAGTTTTTATCACTATTGCTTTGTAGTACAGCTTAAAGTCAGGGATGGTAATTTCCCCAGGAAATTTTTTATTGTTGAGAATTATTTTGACTATCCTGGGTTTTTGGTTTTCCACATTAAGTTGAGAATTGCTCTTTCTACATCTGTGAAGAATTGTGTTAGAATTTTGATGGAGATTGTGTTGAATCTGAAGATTGCCTTTGGTAAGATGGTCATTTTCATTATTTAATCCCATCTATTCCACCTTCTAAGGTCTTCCTTGATTTCCTTTTTTTAGGGATTGGGAGTTTTTGTCATACAGATTTTTCACTTGCTTGGTAAGAGTTATACCAAGATATTTTGTACTATTTGTGGCTATTATGAAGGGTGTTATTTCCCTAATTTCTTTCTTGGCCTGTATATCATTTATATAAAGAAAAGCTACTGATTTGTTTGAGTTAATTTTATATCCTGCCACTATGCTGAAGTTGTTTTTCAGCTGTAGGAGTTCTCTGGTGGAATTTTGGGGGTCACTTATATATACTATCATATCATCTGTAAATAGTCATACTTCGACTTCTAGAAAATGCCATTCTGTTCTACCTAACGATATTATTTCTCATCCAAACCATGACTCTTTGGAGAGTGAATAATTTGCCAATAATGATTTTGCCAGGATAGAATAATACATTAGGATTCATATCTTTATATGGATTATTCTAGATATACAATGTAGGAACTAGACCTCAATCCTCTTAATAATTTTATTTGGCCACATTATAGACATATTTGTAAAATTACAGTTGTACAAGACCCCTGATGATCTGGACCATAAGAAACATGTGCACAAATTATTTGGAAGTTAGGGCAGTTTCTAAGCAATCTCACAAAGTCATACATTTAACTCAATGGGCTGTTTCGATAAGCTCCGGGGGAATATAAAATTTAGACAGTCATAATAGTAGATACAATGAGAAATAGCCTAGGATTATCAACCAGACTTAAAACATGTTTAAGTATACATGTTAAAACTTTATATACAAACTTCACAAGAAGAAAAATTCCTGAAATGGATTAAAGTTTGTCTCCTCCTTGAACATTAAAACCTATTTTATCTGGCGGAAGTCTCACTATGTAGAAAGAGGAAGGCCATTAAACAGAAAGAAATACAAGCCTGGTAAAAATTTACAGCATTGCTAACATTTTTTTTAACTTATGCATTTTTATGTTATATGCATACCATCAGTCTTCTATATAATGTCTCTACAAGAATGTGTGTGTGTGTGTGTGTGTGTGTGTGTGTGTGTGCTAGGTTTCATGTGATTTCAGGGGCTTTGAGTTCAGGTTCTCACACATAGTCTTTTCCTCAGAGCCAGCAGAAAAAATGTTTTCAGAACTTAAACTTATACTGTCAGCATCAGCACATAAGCATGACTATATATTTTCCACCCCTTTAAACAATAATTTTACATTTTAAGAAATACATGTGTAGAGGGGATGGAGAGATGGCTCGGTGGTCAAGGGTACTAGTTCCTCTTCAAGTGGACCCAGGTTCAGTTCCCAGCACCCACATGACAGCTCACAACAATATGTAACTCCAGTTCTAGAAAACCCTAAGCTTTCTTGTAACCTCTTCAAGCACCAGACATGCACATTGTGCACAGATGTTTACACAAGCAAAATACACGTGTATGTAGAATATACATTAATAAATATTTTAAGAAGAAAAATATATGCATATCTCATTGCCTCCCAGTGTCCAGTCTCATGCACTTTGTGACTAGGCAAAATACCTTCTGTTTTTGAAAGGAAATAAAACTTGAGACCTGTGATTCATGTAATGTATGTCAAATAGCCCAAAGAGTTGTTTGTGAGCTTTGAAACCTGGGGCTGAGAACATAGCAGAACAGGCCAGGACATGCCCTGGCAGGCCCCTTGTTAAGACATTACTGAGGCTGCTAGGCAATAAAGATAAAGAGAGATAAAGAGAATGACATGCCAGACTGGCCGGACACCTCCCTATCTCCCACCCTTCTGACCTAAGTTAAATGTTAACAGCCTGCTAATGTTTAAATGGACCAATCATGTGAAACTGCGCCAATTCCTCCCCCAGCCCCACCCCTTTTCTATAAAAACCCCTAGCTTCCAAGCCTAGGGGTTAAATCCATTGTCTCCTGCGTGAGATACAGTTCGACCCAGAGCTCCGTCATTAAACTACCTCATGCTTTTACATCAAGATGGCCGTCTGTTTGTGATTCTTGGGTGCACGCAGAATCTGGAGTGGGGATTTCTCCACTAGGTTCTTTCATTTTAAAGCCATGATTTCAGCATAGTTTAAACAAAGAACTTTCCCAGACAAAGCTCATCTGATATCAACATCAATTATTGCCAGAATACTGGACTTAAATAAACATTATTCATTTGATTTACTTTTCCAAAGTCAAGTAATGTTGTGGATAGCCCTGGGGCTAATTATATTTGATGTAAATTCCGTTCTCCTGTGCAGTGGTTGTGAACCAGGAATGAGTCAGCACTCAGGTGATTTCCTGTAAACCTGCTTCCCGCCTTAATTTGTAAAATAAAAAAGAGCAGGTGATTGGCCAGAAAAAGGGAAGGTGGCCTGGAAGGTGAGGGGAAAAGAAGGAGAAAATGGAAGAGGGAGAGGACTCAGAGAAAGAGGAAGAAGAAGAAAAGCGGGGCAGAAGCACATGGCCTAGAGAAACTGCAAGTTCTAAGGGGTCTCACAGATGTGGAAGGTGGTGGAGTAGAGGTAGACCTGCCCAGTCTTGGCGCACAACATGTATTCAAATTAATCGAGTTTTGTTTTCATTGCCAGAGCATATTTGGGTTGGAGATTTACCGCAACAAAGTAAGTTCCAATCAGTTTCTGAAATTTTCCTTATTTAAAAAATTTTGGAATATGTGAAATGATAGTTATAATTCACATGATTTTTAAAAATATAGCATGATTATGTTCTTGGAAATGTACTATGAATCAAGGAAGTTTCTTCATGAGGAGAAACACTATTTACTACTTGCCAAAGGTAACATACAACTCATGTTACCTGCTATAAATGAGTTAATTAAAAAAACAAAGAAACAGAATCTATTGACAGTAAATCTCTTCTGGATAGCTTACTTATTACATTATTAACTTACTAATGACAATGTCATTTTAGTTCTCTGAGGTTTACTAGTATCTTCTTCTAAGAAGAAATGGAAATGATTTTACAGTTTACCAAGCATGAGAGTGGACTAATAAAACCTCAGGGTAATAAGTGGACAAGTAGAAATAGTCCACTTCTTAAGAGAAAAGGCATGTAAGAGATAACAATGTAAAAGGAGATCAGCAAACAAGAGGAAACCAACTCTAGCTCACGAACTCCATGTCTTACAAGTGCGCTTTCAAAACAAAATAAAAGGAAAGAGAATGACATAGGACAGCAATTAAAATATGACAAGTACATCAGGAAACACGGCAGAGATGGCACTATTAAACAAGGAAGTATAACCATTTGTGGATCAACCACCTCAACTGGGATTGATTAGGTCCTCGAAAAATGTCTTCCATCCATGTTTCTTCCTTCTCTTCCTCTATCGCTCTGTTTCCCTCAGCCTCTCCCTCTTCTTCCTCCTTCCCACCATTTCACTCATGCCAAGATGAGTTCTGAGATGCGCTTGTGTATCTCCTGCAATCTTCCTTCTCTTGTTACTCAGACCTTTTAAGGATATATGTTCCTTCTGGGTTTCTACCTGTTGTTGTTTCCTTTTGTTTTGTCTTTGTTGTTGTTGTTTGTTTAGCACAGAAAAATTTTGTTTTATATTTCCTATCTTTTGGAGAACACAAAAACATTTTATTGAAAAACGCAGCATCTTTTAGTAAAAATATACAAAAGATGCTGGTTAACCATCAGAGAACTTGTATTTAAGAAGAAATAATTCTCTGCAATTAGATAGAGGAAAGAGAAAAGATGGGCAAGTCATGACTTCATTAGTATAAAATGAGAATAGTTTGCTGGCTAATGGACTAAAAGGATGAGCCCTGGGTTATAGATGCCACATACGTCTTGTGATATTTCTGTTCCTCTGTGGCACTAAAGAGAATGACTTTTGGTTTTAGTGTGTACGTATAGGCAAAACAAAATGACTCCAGGGAGGTTCACAGAGGCATGAAGTGAATCTGTGCCCTTCAGGAGGAGGAGGTATATAGGGAGAATGGAAGAAAATGTCCTCTCAGGATGAAAATAAAAATGGCTAGAAACCAGAAACAACCCAGATGTCCCTCAACTAAAGAATGGGCAAAGAAAATGTAAACCACATTTTACACAATGGAATACTACTCAGCTACTAAAAACCAGGACATCATCAAATTTGCAGGCAAAGGGATGGAACTAGAAAATATCCTGAGTGAGGTAACCCAGACGGCAAAGGATATGTACAGTATGTACTCACTTATAAGTGGATTCTAGCCATAAATTACAGGATGTCCATGATACAAATCATAGTCTCAAAGAAGCTAAAAAAAAAGGAGGGGCCAAGCAAGGACCCTTTACTCTCACTCATCCAGAAATTACAATAATCATCAAGGCAGATGGAGGGAAGGATATGGGTATGAGGGGAGATGGGAAGGGAAATGGGAGTGGGTGTGGGAAAAGCCAGGAGAGGGGACCAGGGAAATTAAGGGAAACTGGCAATAGGTGAGGCTCCCTGAAATCTACAGGGATAACTTTAGCTGAGACTCCTACAAGTAGGGAGTATAGAGCCTCAAGTGGCCACCTACTATAGCCATGCAGGAATCCCAGTGGAGAGATAAGGACACCAACTCTCTCTCACAAAACCTTCATCCCAAAATTTGTCCTGCTTACAAGAAGTGCCAGGACAAAGATGGAACATGAGAGACACTTGATTAATTTTAAAAGGAGAACTCTTTGATAAAGTGCCCTTCTCTATTTTATTTGATTTATTTTTGTTGAAAGTCTATTTTATTAGATTAAGAATGGGTACTCCAACTTGTTTCTTGGGTCTATTGGGGGCCCCACTTCCTCAGAGAAGAAGGGAAGGAGGAATGGGGGATAGATTGTGAAAGATTGTGACCAGGAGGAGAGCAGAGAGTAGAATATAAAGTGAATAAGTAAAAACTAAAAATGAAAACAAAACAAAACCCAACAACAAGCAAGAGAGAAATCCTTATTAACATTAAGAATTTATAATCCATTGTATTGCTTAATTCTATAACATGATTTTTTGTTGTTGTTTTTGGCAATCTTCACATTTAAGATGAGAAAATAAGTATTGTTTTACTTTGGGTTAACTAGTGTTAATGTAGTACAATTAAATAATATTTTATCTTTACAATCATCTAAAAAAACAAAAAAATTACATTGTTCTACCTATTTCCCAAATTACCTGAATCACAGTTATAGATCTGATTTGAATGCAAGAAAGAATAAATTACAGAGCAAACAGTGATATAACTGACTATTCTATCCTTCAACTTACAAGGAGACAGAAGTCAAAAAGGAAGCTGGTTGAGGACGATGCTTCCATTAAATCCATCATTTTTGTGATTTTTCTATTTCATCCCTTAATACTCCCTGTAAAAATTACATGATATCATTGAAATGAAAATTTGTTCTTTGAAGGTATTAGTTTTTCTTAAGATGGGCATAGGCCTAAGTATGAACTTTGTTCCATATGTCTCCACCATACTTAAAAACATCTATTTTTCAACTATTTCACTTTGTGTAGCATCTTTATGAAGATAAGCCAGCTGAACATATTACACAAATAAAACACATGTTCAGCATGATACCTGGTACACATATAACTTTCTATTTGTCACAGAGCCTGATCAAGACAAACTAACTCACAGGTTATAGTCTTAAGGTTGAACTGTGAAATGTAAAAGTAGTAACAAAAATTAAAATGAAACATGAACCATGGGTTAATAATCCTACATAATTTTAGTTTAATTCCCTGCTCATACAAACATTCAACTTCCTGACTCTACTGAACCCTACACCTGCATGTTTCCTACATTTGGGAGTCTCTAAGATGTAAAGTGATAGAGATCAGGGTACTTGATCAACAGAGACTTGAAAATTGATAATTTATATCTTTTCAATATAGCACCTCTAATCATTAAAATCTTTTTAAATTTCACATAGAAAAAACTACTGCTAAAATTGGACATGAAGAAATTTTTATCCACAAACAACATGAGGGCACATCTCGCAATTATATTTTCCTAATGTTGATTAGTCATTTCCAATCTGTGCAAAACTTTAATAGTAAGTTACCATCTGAATTTGGAAACAATATGGCCTAACTTCATAAGATTTCTTCTTAAGAAATTTTTCCTGGCAGTTTTAAAATTTTATTTTTTTAAAGAAATAATGTGCTTTAAAAATATTTACAGTTACATTTCACTTGTTAACAATAAATTTCACCCTGGATTATTGAAATACATAAAACATACACTTAACTGTAGGGATTTTTAGGAAGTAGTTAACATGTGCATGGCATTCATTCATAATCTGTATAGTCACTGAGCTTTCTGTACTGATACTGCTATAGGAGGCAATATAAATATTGTGTATTGGCACTCTAATTTGATGTGGTAGCTTAAGTATGGTTATAAATAATTGTAATATTAATAAAATGAAATATAAAAAAGGAAAAAAGATGTGAGAAATGAACAATTCTCAAATACTTTCCAGATGTTTTGCTATTGACTGCAACTTAATCCTTCCTTTATGTCATATGTTAGTTAGCACTGTGAAACAGACAACTTAGGGAAAATGTTGAAAACAAGGTATCAAGTCAAATTATGCTATTCCTAAAATACCAGGGCAAAGAATTTATATGATTTTACCTAAAAATGAAGGTCTTTGAACATTACTCTTGTCAGTGATAGTGGGAGAGAACCCATAGCCCTGTGCATGTTAGGCAAGCATTGAAGGATTTTTGAAGTATAAGCTCTTCCTGAATAATTTAAGAGCCAATAGCATTAAATGGGTAGCAGGATATAAGAAATAGTGGCTAAGAGGCTTCCAAATATCAAGCAAGAAGACACTAAATGGGATGAAGGAAGGTTTATAGCAAGAATATAACAAAGTGTATCCTATATCTGTTGAGCAGTTATTTCAAGTCAGAACAACCTGAAACATTTCATCTTTATTATTTATTCCTTGATAAATAAGCATAAACCCACATGCAACCAAGTAATTCTCAAACTCTGGGATACCATAATTAGCAATACTATACAGAGGACAAAAAGGAAAGTTAAGAAAGTGTTAAATAAATTGTCTAATCATAGTGAATGTCAGTTACATACTGCAAAATATTTTTGTTTCCTGAACCTATACTATGATCTATTTTGCTTTTGTATCAATAGATACAAAATAATAATAATAGTAATAATAATAATTAGATTAATTGGATGAGATGGGTGGAAAAATTAGAGCTATATCAACCGGTCCTAAATCATGGCTTCTGGGTAATAAAGGGCTATAGGAACCACTCATTACACAATTATGCCTTTACCTCTCACTGCACACTACAGAACACTTCCTCTGAATGAGGACTAATTATTTTCTGTCTTGAATTGAGAATAGCTATCATTACTGAAAAATGCCTCTCACAAGATTGGGTCAACTAACATTCCATCCTGGAAAGAACTCTCCAGACCAATGAGCCACAAGACGCAGAGCAACAAAAGGCTCTGTACTATAAAAATTCATGTAATTTTGTAAATCTTAAAAAATTCTCATCTCAGAGAAAAGTATAACAAGATCATTTCAGAAAACACAACTTGATGGCATAATTAGGGCAGAGGCAGAAATGAGATTAAACATTTCTTGAGTGAAGAAGATGGAAGTATTTATGTGGGCGTGCTTAGCCATCCATGTAGGTGTGTAGGCAGGGGTCAACTTTGGGGGTTTTCCTATATCACTCTCTGCCACAGTTCCTGAGATAAGGTCTCAGTAGCCTGGAACTTACTGTTTTGACTAGAATGACTGGGCAGGCAGCCCCTAGAATACATCCATCTCTAACCAATCTAATTACTGGAGATACAGGGGGGCTGCACCATGGCCCAGCTTTTATGTGCCTGCTACAGAATTTGTACTGAAGTTTTCATGGTTTTGCTACAAGCTCTTTACCCACTGAGACATCTCTCCAGCTAAGACAAGCATTTCTTCTCTGTTCCTTCCATACAGCTCTCCATACCTGGAGTTAAGCATGATAACATGGATTTTTATTCTCAGTAGCCAGTACTTGGCAAGTTGATAGAGAAATATAATCAGTCCCAGACATATCTAGCAAGTACTACATCACAAAACCCTGACTCAACATTAAAAATAAAAATGGTAATGGAAAATGTTTTTTTTAGCAGAAGAAAGAAAATGTAAAGTATGAGAAGGTGTAGGTATCTTGATGAAAAAGAATAGGAATTTCAAGAATCTCACAGTGGACAATAGTCATGATGCCCTACACCTGGACAGCCCCACAGACATCACATGTGATGGACTAGCTGTGGCATCTTTTGCTGGAAGGATGCTGCCAAAGAAACAGCTACTCTGACTTCCTTTATAAAACTTTCAGGCATTCAATCAAGAGTTTGGTGTAATAACAGCTGATTACACAGTTACATTTTGGTCTGACAAACAAAACTTCATGTCAACCTAGATTTGAAGAAGGCTACTTTGCTTTGTGGGGTATGGTATGTGGTTCAGTCAATGCATGATTACTTTCACCTTACGAAACAAGACATACATTAATCATGATATCTAGGAATATTCTGTCATTAGCCTTGTCTCATTATGTTTCCCTATAAGCTACACAATAAAAAGCTTCACAAACTCTCTAGCCAAACCAATGGCCTTCATATGGTAAATGGGGCCATAGTGGCAAGAAAATCATCAATCTTGCTGAATCTTGCCCACAGTCCATGGATATTTATTTATTTATTTATTTATTTTAATTTTTATTTTTTGCCTGTTCTTGTTCTATAAGAAAGACAAACCTACCCTGGCTATTTTCTTAACCACACTCTCGAAATTAAATTAATACCAACAGTGTCAGTTTTATCTGTTACAGATGCTACCTCATGAGCCAAGGCTGTATTCTGTCATTAAATGACTGTCACATGTTCTTCCGGATCTTTACCATGGCTTAAGTTTTTAGCTGACCTCTTAAATCAACCCTCCTCTGACGCATGCTGAGGAGCCCTCCTTCATAGTTCCATTTGCCTGTTCAAAGCAGTTAGAGCAGTGGACTCCTCCAGCCTTTTAGTGTGGCCCATGAGAGAGGAAAGGACTAGGAGTAAAACAGATTCCTAATAGGTACACAGATGAGATTACACAGAAATAGATAATAAAGATGGGGGCTTCAGCTTCTTCTCTACCCTGCTGAGCAATGGTCTGGAAGGCTTTTTCTCCAGCCAGTGGAACCCTGCTGCTAGAGAACCAATTTGACAAGTTTAAGGCTGGATCAAAGTTTTCCTCAAAGTTCTTGGGCCTAATCAGCCTCCCTGCTTTTTGTCAAACTGAAGGCCATAAATTAGAGTTGGTCAAAGACCCTTGAAACCCCCAGTCTTTGAGCAGAAACTGAGTTTTGCCTCTTGAGCACCCTCTCTCATTTATGGACTCTCTCTCTCTCTCTCTCTCTCTCTCGCTCTCTCTCTCTCTCTTTCTCACACATACACACACACACAGACACACACACACACACTCTTTCTGCCTTTCCTTTACATGTGTATTCATTAGCTTTAGTGAAAGGCCCTTTTTACTGGCAGTTGAATATGTATGTATGTATGTATGTATGTATATATGCATGCATGTATGTACGTATATATGTACATATGTGTGTGTATAACATCTTACAAAAATTATTTAGCCGTGTAAATCTAAACATTTTTGTGCTGTAAACTTGAAGCAATGAAGTGAGTGCATTTCTAAAGGAAGATGTTGAAATGAATACTAAAAATTAAAATCTATTGCAATAATAGTTCATTAGTACATGTATTAGCAAAGAAGTCTGATTCCTAGCAATAATAAAATTGTTTTATTATACTTATATTTTAAATATATTTTATTATAAAATATATTATAATATATTTTAAATACATTATAATATATTTTAAATACATTATAAAATATATTTTAAAATATAATTCTATTTTAAAAGACTTCCTAATTAAAAAAAATGTATGTGAAAGTACAGAATTACATATACACACACTAGAAATAGACTCAGGAAATACTGTGGCCTTGGAGGTGACTCACCAGGCATCTGCGCATCTGCAACACACAATATAGAGGAGACTCTTAGATGTATTTGGAGAGAAATGATCTTTTTGACAAGGTTATTCGAACATTCTGATAAAAAAATATAATGTGTGTAGCTAATTCCAGACCAGCTGCCCATGATGCTAAATCACTTTGCTTGGTAAGTTCTTTCTTCTCTTCGTTCCCTCTCCCCCAGTGCTAGTTACAAACCTAAAGCCTGTGATCCCTCCTCATGTGTGGGCTTACTCTGCCAAGCTGCTTCAAGGCTCCTCCACTCCCCTCCACCACCACCCACATGCCACCTAGATCCAGACTGGTGCCTGTATCTTTTGTCTTTTCTGATGAAGGGATGAGATGAGAGCTGTACCTGAGCTATGCAAATAAACAGCTTGAGCAGAGCACAGAGTCTTTCCTTCTTTGCTCTAACTATCCCTAGGCCTAGGCCTGGCAGCTTCTAGCCTTACAATCTAACCTTCCAACTTGACTAATTCAATCCAGCTTCTCTCAGCTTCTGAATGAATTGCTCTCTTTAGCCTCATACTAACTTTGGAAATATGTTCCAATCTTCTGGCTCCTTCTCATTCACTGGCTTGCTCTGTTTACCTGTGTCTAGCTTGTTCTCTCTGCAACCTGTCTCTATATAACTATCCCAGTAAAACTGCCACATAAACACACCACATACCACTCTTTTCTCTCTTGCTGCTCTTATGTTGTCTCTTCTGCTGTTCTTGTGTGAGGTGGGGGTATCCTATCTCTGACTCATTCTGTCAAATCTTCCTCTGATTCATCACTTTTTTCTACGAACTCCCTTGATTCATTACTGTCTTTAATGCTGCCTATATTATCTACCTAGTAAGCACTTATACAGCTTTATTGTGACTATCATACAGGCTTATATGAAAGAAGAAAATCTCTCAGAATAATATAAAAGTTACAGTACAAACAAAACAAACAAAGTTTCTCCTTTCCCATCTTGTCAGGTGCTGTTGTTAGAACAATGGCTCACACTGCACAAGTTCCCCAAGCACTTACTTCAGCTGGTACTTTTCTAACTCTACTCTATTTACAAATGAAACAGTTATGTGCTTTAACAAAGAATATACTTGATCAAGTTTAAAAATAGCAAGTCAATAGCCAACACCAAATTAAATGAAGAGAAACCTAAAGCATTTTCAATAAAATCAGAGATAAGACTCTCCCTATATCTCTTAATTATCGTACTTAAAGTTTTAGTTAGAGCAATAAGACAACTAAAGAAGATCAAAGCGATACAAATAAGGAATCAAAGTATTGCTATTCGCAGATAATAGTATGATAGTATACATAAGTGACCCCCAAAATTCTACTAGAGAACTCCTACAGCTGATAAACACATTCAACATAGTGGCTGGATACAAAATTAACTCAAAGACATCAATAGTCCTCCTCTACACAAACAAGCTGAGAAAGAAGTTAGAGACAGCACCCTTCACAAAGGCCACAAATAACATAAAATACCTTGGTGTAACTCTAACCAAGAAAGCAAAAGACCTGTATGACAAGAACTTCAAGTCCTTGGATAAAAAAGATTAACTTATTGAAACTGGTCCTCTTACCAAAAGCAATCTACTGATTCAATGCAATCCCCATCAAAATCCCAACATAATTCTTCACAAATCTTGAAAGGGCAATTCTCAACTTCATATAAAAAAAAAATTTTCAGGAAAGCCAAAACAATTCTGAACAATAAAAAAGAAAAAACAAAAACAAAAAAACTTCTGGAGGTATCACCACCGCTGACCTATGGCTATATTTAAAGCAATAGTAAGGTCTTGATATAGAGAAAATGTCCTGAACAGAACATCAATGGCTTAGGCACTACGGTCAAGAATTAATAAATGGAACCTTATGAAACTGAAAAGCTTCTATAAGGCAAAGGACACTGACAATAGATGAAAAACATCAGCCTACAGACTAGGAGAAAAATCTTCACTATCCCTTCAACTGATAGAGAGCTAATATCTGAAATATATAAAAAGCTCAAGAAGGTAGACTCCTAAAAAACAAATAACCCAATCAAAACTGGGGTACATAACTAAACAGACAATTCTTAGCAGAGGAATCTTGAATGACTGAAAAGCATTTAAAGAAATGTTCAACATCCTTAGTCATCAGAAAAATACAAATCAAAACAACCTTGAAATTCCACCTTACACCAATCAGAATGGCTAGGATCAAAAACTCAAGTGACAGCGCATGCTGGTGAGGATATGGAGAAAGGGGAACACTCCTCCATTGCTGGTGGGATTGCAAACTGGTATAACCACTCTGGAAAACAATCTAGAGGTTCCTCAGAAAATTGGAAATAGTTCTACCTGAAGATCCAACTATATCACTCCTGGGCATATATACTACATCCACTCTAGTGAATTCTGCTTGGTAGGCCTAAAAGCCTGGAAGCAGTCACAAGGCAAAGAGTTTCACAGAAACAGCCTCCTGGAACCTTGGCATTCCAATAGCCCTTATAATCAAATCCTGTCCCCGAGTTAGTCGGCGCATGGATCTGTGTGCTCTCTTTCATTATTGTTTTATTATAGGTGCCTTTAAGGATTGATTTTGACATACAGCTAAGCCTCCACCAGTGTTCCAGTGGTTCCTCAACAATCCTTAAAGCTGACCCTGAGCTTGTAATTCAGTAAGAGTGTTACCTATTCAGTAACATTCAAATTCACTTCTAGTAGAGACAGTGAAAATAATCAGGCATCACTATTTACTGGAACAGAGCTAGAAAAGCTAGGTCTAGTCTGCATAGAAATTACTTTGGACAATAGCAGAGTCACACCCAAACACAGGAATACACAGTGGCCTAGGAAATGGGTTAGTTGTCACATGAAAGGGTTCTTAAGAGGGAATTCCCTGTTACCCAGTGCAGGTTTTTTTTCACTAGGCCCAGAGGAATAGCATAATCAGGTATTTACTAAAGAACCCTGGTGGTGGGTTTAACAATAGACTAGCACTGGGCATGGTGGTGCACACCTTTAATCCCAGCACTAGGGAGGCAGAGGCAGGCAGATCTCTGAGTTCGAGGCCAGTCCAGTCTACAAAGTGAGTCTCAGGACAGCCAGGGCTATACAGAGAAACCCTGTCTCAAAAAACCAAAAAAAAAAAAAATGTCTGGTGTTCCTTTGGACAAAATACAGATTCAACACTCTCTTATGTTTGCATCTGTTTGTCATTTCTCGCTGACCCTTGCTCACCTGCCACCAGAAACCCGTTCCCTATAGATAGGAGGCCCAATCGACATTAGTCTGTAGCACATATACCCAAAATATGTTCCACCATACCTCGAGGATATGTGCTCAATTATGGTTAAAGCTTTAATTATAATAGCCAGAATCTGGAAGCAACCCAGATGTCCCTCAATCAAGGATTGGATAAAGACAATGTGGTACATTTACATAAGAAAATGCTATACAGCTACTGAAAACAAGGATATCATGAATTTTGCAGGTAAATGGAACTAGAAAATATCCTGAATGAAGTCACCCAATCCCAAAAGGAAATGCATGGTCTCACTGATAAGTGGATATTAGCCAAAAACGTACAGAATATACATGATACACCACACACATCCAAAGAAACTAAAAAGAAGGAAGGTCCAAGTGAAGATACTTGAATCCCCCTTAAGAGGTGGAAAAATAGTCATTTGAGGCAGAGAGTCCCAGAGGGTCAAGAGAATGAGTGGAAATACATAGCTGCCAGGGGTCAGGGATGGAGAAATTCTCTATGAAGTCTCAGAGACCCCAGATGAAGGAGGCTCCCAGGAGTCAATGCAGGGGACTTTAGAAGAAATGCCCAACAGCTGGGATATAAAACCTGAATACTACCAATAGCCAGACAAGACTCCCAATGGAGGGATAGGGACACCAACACACCTTCAAATCTTTGGACCCAAATTAGTTCTAACTAAAAGAAATCCAGGGATTGGAGCAGATAATGAGGGAATAGCCAATCAGTGGCCAGTCCCATGCACCAGGACCAAACCCTAACACTATTACTAGTGCTATGTTGTGCTTACAGACAGGAGCCTAGCAGAACAGTACTCTGAGAGTCTCTACCAAGCAGCTGACTGAAAAAGATGCACATACATACAGATAAACACTGAACACAGTTTGGGGACCTTTTTGGAAGAGGTAGGGGAAGAATTGCAGGCCCTCAAAGAGATGACAACACTACTGGAAGACCAGCAATGTCAACTCACCTGGACTCCTGGGAGCTCCCAGAGACTGAATCACCAACCTGAGGTCCCTGACACATATGTGGTAGATAGAGGTCTGCCATGTCTGACTTCAGTGGTAGAGGACACCTAATCCTGCAGAGACTTGATGAATCAGGGTTGGGTGATACAAGGGGGTGGGGGTGGGGGTGGGGGTGGATGTGATACATCAGAGGCAAAGGGAATAGGGGGATGGAAGAACTCTGTGAAGAGATACCAGGATGCGGGGGCAACATTTGGGATGTAAATCCATTAAATAAATAAATAAATAAATAAATAAATGTATGTTTAAAATTATATTTTACTAAATTATTAATCATTCTTCATTGTGATGTTTCCACTCTTATTTGTAACACTGTCTATATTTCTATCCACATTCTCTTAATCTCCTTGTTCACGGAACAGGAGAGGTAATGCAAATTGCTAAAAATACTATGGTGTGAGTAGCCACAGTAAGCTTCTTTCATACATATTTCTGTCCAGAAAATGAAAATAACAATCTTTCAGGATCTTGTATGTGTGTGTGGTTGTGTGTAAGAGAGAGAAAGAGAGACAGAAAGAGAGAAAGAGAGAGAGAGACAGAGACACAGAGACAGAGAGAGAAAATGAGAAGGAATCAAATGATGTGTGGAGGCTAGAGAACTCCATCTGCTATGCCTCTCATTTGCCAGGGGCATCACCAAGAAGGCCAGGATGCTTGGTTAGTGAGACAGATGTAAGGTTTTCTTCTCCATGCTCCTGGTGCAGGTAGAACAAGTGCACAGGACCACGGCCAGGTTTATAGAGGATATCGGGAAATCAGCTCTAAGACTTGATGCTCAGGAGGCAAGTGCTTTACTGACTACTTGCATGGTCACTGATGGTTTTTCGTTTTTTTATTTATACGTAAAACAGTTTTACCTACATCATCAAGACATTTATATCACATAAAACTCCACAAACAGTATAAATACAGAGCAAGTTAACAAGTGATTTAGTTAAGGATTATTAATCATGTAAACTCATAGTAATCTAAATAACAATACTGATCCCTTTCACACACTTTTGATCAACTATTTATTGCAATAAATGACTTTAAAAACAAACAATTTAAGTTATAGTATTCTAATATTAAATTCATTTGAATTTCTACTTCATTTTCAAATTTGAGATAGTATTTCAATTATCCTAGGCTAGCCACAAACTTGTTATGTAACTTAGGAGTGCCTTGAAGTTCTAATATACTGTGTGTACATTCTGAATTAGATGGACTACAGGTATGCATCATCTAATCAGGTTTATGTGATGTTGGGCATTAAACCGAGGGCTTTGCATAGGTTAGGCAGGCACTCTAAAAATTAAGCTACATTTCCATAGTATCTCTAATATTCTCATCTTAAGCATTAAATTAAAAAGATGTGGTGAATTTTTCTATAACACAAATAAAGACATACTAATACATTTATATCCTAGTGGCCAATCGACAGGTGTCCATACCTGTGCAAGTGTATTCATAAGTGTATTCATGTACTATACATGTATAGATGATCAGGGCCATCCATATTCCTAACCTTATTTAATGGTGTACATATGTATATAAATTTCAAGCTCAGAATACTGAACACTTCAGCACTAGAAAGCTCTTGTATGGAGTAGCTTTTACAAAGAAAAAGTTAAGGAAATGTATTTTTAATAAGTTAGTAAAGGGAAATATCAGTCAGGATAGTGATTTCTCAGTAACTAACATAATGAAAAGGAGGCAATTTCTGCAGAGGAATTTTAATCCTGCACAATGGTTGCTCTGTGCATACCCAATGACCTCTGTGTGACTTGGCTAGAGTAAAGATATGCCCTTAGTATACACCTTTAATACCAAACAATGATATATATTTGAGGGTCAAAGTAACAAGAGAAAGATGTAACAGGATGAGTCAGAGGTGGGATATGCCCAACTCTCAAGAGAAGCTATTTAAGAGCAGCAAAGAGAGACAGAGAGTCGGGAAGTAGGGAATCAGCTGAATTGAGCAGTTGGGAGTCAGTGCAGTGAGTACAGTACACTGGAGTTGAGTTCATTCATAAGTTTATGAAGTTCAGTGCAGGTCAGCAGAGGCCGTGAAAGCCAGAGAATAAAAAGGACCTAGAAGATTATAACAAATTGCCAGAGTTAGTTTGAGGCCAAGCAAAGAAATTCAGTGAGAAGCTTGGAGAAGCCAGATGGAAATCAGTCAGCTTTGAGAGGATTTTGAGCCAAAATACCTGAGTTGAACCAGCCAACCAGAGTTCAATTAAAAACTAGAAAGGGTAAACTTATTCAGCAGCAAGCCTCCGAGATTACATCAGGTAAATAAAAATTCTTTTATTATAAATTTCAACAAGCATATAGTTTTAGAGCCAGCTGCTTTGTGATTTACAAATATCATATGTCTATAAAATAAGATATAAATGAGATATCAGAGGGAACAAAAGAGATCGAAAGCCAAAGTATCTACTTTGGTGAGGTAGAATATCATAACTTACTTATCACAAAGGTTAGAGAAATTACTTAATGTCTCTGAATAGCAGTATCTTCTTGTGAAAGGAGCTGAATACACTATCTTAATAAATACGACCAGGTCACTGAGATATGCTGACAGGGAAGACACAAGGAGAAAAAATTACATATTATTGCTATGTAAATAATACTACTAAAACGCACATTTCAACTGAGGAAATAATTATTCACAAAATGAAGTTTGCTAAATCTCAAATTAATTTAGAACACACAATATTTCATAGCTTCAGAATTGGAAGACTCATTAACAGATCCTTCAGCTAGCAGATGGTCTATCAAAGGAGTCTCTCAATGATACTATATTTACACAGAAGTAATTTAGAAAAATGTAATATTCTAGGCTTAGATGTTGGTTATAGTATCATGACTAAATGTACCACCAAGTTCAGAACCCTCAATAAATACAAACTTCCTGTGGGTCTTTCTCAGGAAAATTATATCAAAGTATGTGTTCCTTCTGTAGCAAAAGCAACACGAACAAAGCTGCACCTTATATACTCCACAGAGTATACCTTGGTCACTATTCACTCTCAAACATGATTGCCATCAATAGGACAAAGAAAGAAGAGACAGAGAAGATATACATTTTGAGACACTGATAGCTTACAATAAATATATGAATTTTTATTAAAAATATGCCTTGGTTTGAAGGTAACAGCAATAAGTAGATGTTCTAATATGATCTGAATTAACATGGACTTCACTAGAGCTTTGAAAACTGAAGTTCTTCCAATTGGCACTATAAACCACTTAGATGTGAGTTACACAGTTCATTCTTTCCTCTTCTTCCAGTAGATAAATGACAGTGTATATGAATATGATTCTTAAATGTTAGGCATTTGTCTAGATATTTTCTTCTGCTCCTATCAATTTAATTTTAAAAAACATAATGATATTTTGAACTCTGAAATTTTATTTGCAAATCACATTTAACACAACATAGGATATACTACACACTGAAGTCAGGATATACACGTAAGGGTAAAACAGAGCATAAACATCAGTAAAAATCACCAATGGAATAACAAAAATGAGACTATTTCAATTTCTGTACCCATTTATTCTCTATTTCTTAAACCTAAAAAAGCACCTCTCGAAAGAACTCTGCACTGAAGTTCAAGTTGAAAAAAATTAGCTTATGAAAGGATAATTAGGTTTAAAGATTTTATCCTAAACTGCTATTTTTATCATATTACTAATTACAGTTTACAAGGTGTAATTAACTGCATGAATGGACAATTGAAAATGAAGACAATAAAATATGGTGTTATGACATGTTAATTAGTGGCAACAATGTTTGAATTTCTCAAGTTTTAATTGACCATGAAAACTTAACACAACTATTAGGTGGTCAGCTAATACAAATACAAAATCAAAATCCATGGTACTTTTATCAACAAAAACATTGTATGTTTTTAAAAATTTTGTTGAGTTTTACTTTAAATTTTAAATTATTTTTCTTTTTTCAACAAGTATGAACTTAAAAATGTGTTCACGTTCTCTTAAGTTTATCTCATCTAAATATTTTATCATGTTTATTATTCTCCTATCTTAACATTTTCAAAAACTTACTGAAGAAAATAGCAAGGTCATCCAAAGGGGACATCCATGGAAAACTTAAAAACAGTTATTTTTGGAGACTAGGATAAAGACTGTAGTAAACATATTAAATTGCAAAGGTGAATTCAAATTACCTTTTATACAAAGTTGCCAATATTCAAGCCTGACCGAGGAAGAGATACTGGAGTAGAAGGTCTGAGGTAAGAGAAAGAGATACTGGAGTAGAAGGTCTGAGGTAAGAGGAAGAGATACTGGAGTAGAAGGTCTGAGGTAAGAGGAAGAGATACTGGAGTAGAAGGTCTGAGGTAAGAGGAAGAGATACTGGAGTAGAAGGTCTGAGGTAAGAGGAAGAGATACTGGAGTAGAAGGTCTGAGGTAAGAGGAAGAGATACTGGAGTAGAAGGTCTGAGGTAAGAGGAAGAGATACTGGAGTAGAAGGTCTGAGGTAAGAGGAAGAGATACTGGAGTAGAAGGTCTGAGGTAAGAGGAAGAGATACTGGAGTAGAAGGTCTGAGGTAGGAGGAAGAGATACTGGAGTAGAAGGTCTGAGGTAAGGTTCAGGTTCAGAGGGCTTCCTGGAAAGCATAAAGCCTTGAGTTTGATAGAAATACAAACATCCTCAAACAATCTGAGAATGAAACTCAGGTGACAGCAGATGCTGGCGAGGATGTGGAAAAAGAGGAACACTCCTTCATTGTTGGTGGGATTGCAAGCTTGTACAACCACTCTGGAAATCAGTCTGGCAGTTTCTCAGAAAATTGGACATAGTACTACCGGAGGATCCCGCAGTACCTCTCCTGGGCATATATCCAGAAGATGCCCCAACTGGTAAGAAGGACACATGCTCCACTATGTTCATAGCAGCCTTGTTTATAATAGCCAGAAGCTGGAAAGAATCCAGATGCCCCTCAACAGAGGAATGGATACAGAAAATGTGGTACATCTACACAATGGAGTACTACTCAGCTATTAAAAAGAATGAATTTATGAAATTCCTAGCCAAATGGATGGACCTGGAGGGTATCATCTTGAGTGAAGTAACCCAATCACAAAGGAACTCGCACAATATGTACTCACTGATAAGTGGATATTAGCCCAGAAACTTAGGATACCCAAGATATAAGATACAACTTGCCAAACGCATGAAATTCAAGAAGAACAAAGACCAAAGTGTGGACACTTTACCCTTTCTTAGAAATGGGAACAAAACACCCATGGAAGGAGTTACAGAGACAAAATTTGGAGCTGTGACGAAAGGATGGACCATCTAGTGATTGCCATATGCAGGGATCCATCCCATAATCAGCTTCCAAATGCTGACACCATTGCATACACTAGCAAGATTTTGCTGAAAGGACCCAGATATAGCTCTCTCTTGTGAGACTATGCTGGGGCCTAGCAAACACAGAAGTGGATGATCACAGTCAGCTATTGGATGGGTCACACGGCCTCCAATGGAGGAGCTAGAGAAATTACCCAAGGAGCTAAAGGGAACTGCAACCCTATAGGTGGAACAACATTATGAACTAACCAGTACCCCGGAGCTCTTGTCTCTAGCTGCATATGTATCAAAAGATGGCCTAGTGGGCCATCACTGCAAAGAGAGGCCCATTGGACTTGCAAACTTTATATGCCCCAGTACAGGGAAACGCCAGGGCCAAAAAGGGGGAGTGGGTGGGTAGGGGACTGGGGGGGTGGGTATGGGGGACCTTTGGGATAGCATTGAAAATGTAAATGAGGAAAATACCTAATAAAAAAAAACAATCTGAGAATGAATATAGGCCCAGGTAATATGCAAGATATGATTGTCATCTTAAAGCATTCAGATTTTAACTCATACAGTTAATGAAGAGTACCAGAAGCCAAGTTATTAAGGATATGGTTAGACAGAGAATGACAGAGAAGACAAGGAAATGTAACCACAGGGATACCTTAAGTTACAGGAAGTCTCTACAATGGATTTCTTTCTTTACTGGCATAGAGAACATAGTTAATCAGAAGATAGTGACAAATCTTTCTTGATATCCATCTCTTGAGATCACAGATCTAAGAGCATACAATCAATTACAGGGCATGGTAGCATTCAAACTTCTACATAACTAAGACTGGAGGGTCACATAGAAGCAACTTCTATATTTTGTAAAAGGTACAATGTTATCTCAAGTAAAACCAGATGGAACAAGGAAAAGTCTTGTGTTGAATCATAGTAACAGCAGTCCATGAGTGACAGTGGTGTGCCAACATTAAATGGAGCTGAAAATTTGCTGTCACCTAGTGAAAACATAGTAAAGGAAAGGCAAGAAAAAAGGAAAATGCAAGATAAGTAAGAAAATTCTGTGAAGCACTTAGCAAAGCCTAAGTTCTTTCCTATATATTTTGACACTTTGTATTTTTTTTTTGTATTACTTGCCATGGAATTTATGGAACCAAGGATGACTTAGAAATGTTTTTATAGTATTCCTTCATTTTCTTCTTACTGTCTACACGGTCTTAGTAGTATGGTCTTTAGGTATGCTTATTTTTAATATCCTGAGATTCTGGAATTACTTCAGGACTACCCATAATTATGCTTTCCTTATTGACATGGAGATTTTATGAGAAAAGACCTAATTGATAGTTTTGCCACTTTTGAACCTCAGTGTAATTCATAAAAACTTGGATAGTATAGACTACTATGAATCCACTTGAATATAATGTTGATATACTTAATATTGTAACACTTAAAATAATGATAGTTAATTTTTCTAAACCATATCTAAATGTTTAAAATCCATAGTAAGAATGACGTGAAATTCATTCAGATTACTAATTCAGATTACCCTAGTTCCTGAGCAGATAAACACACATGAAAACTTTCATTAACACTAATTTATGTAAATAAATATTAGCTTTAAAATTAAAATCTTAAGTTAAAGTCCTATCACTAATAGTAAAATTCAAAATAACAGTACAAAACATGTATGCAGTTCTGTTATGATCATGAGTTGAAAGTCATCCTGGGCTCTCTAGCCATTTGGAGGCTAACCTGGGGTACATGAGATTCTGTCTCTACAAAATTTTAACGATTATAATAATACAAACTCATATAATCAAATGGGAGCAGTGCCACAGACCTGAGGATATATAGTACATCTGCTATTCCACATTTTCAATAAGCTCAATTGAATAACCTCATTATGAAGTATAATGTAAATGGAACTAATATCTTAGTACCATCTGCATGTATTATTTTGGTTCCAATTTAAGCAAACAAAAATAAATTACAGCTTTACTAAGTTGTTACAAACTAAATTACTAAATAAATAATGGAAACTTAGTTTTATTAATAGACAGCTTAAGTTATAGTATAATTCTACATAATATAGAAAAGTCAGTTTTTCTTTTATCACAATCATTTATCCAGGTGTTATCAAACATCTAAGTCACTGAGTAATTCACCAGGCAAAAGCACCATACTAAGCTTCACAGTTACAATATGGCTCTAGTGGTCCTGTGCTCCAGAGGAAAGAGAGGGGGAGAGAGAGAGAGAAAGAGAGAGAGAGAGAGAGAGAGAGAGAGAGAGAGAGAGAGAGAGAGAGGGAGGGAGGGAGGGAAGAGGAGAGGGAGCAGTTCATATTCATGTGTTCATACCTCACTTTCACTCAATGACAAAGCAAAAGTTTAAAAAAAAAAAGACTCATCTTTCTGAGCTCAAATATTCTATAACTCTAAATAAGATTGAAAATACCTGATAAGAGAGACGTATGTATCCTTAACAGAGTTTAGTAGAATCAAATTTCACTGTTTTAACATAGCATACTGCCAAGTAAGTTGGAAATTTAAATCCCAAGAGCTGTGTAATCAAAAGACTGATAAATGCTTGAAAGGTGGGTTCTACTGTAACTCCTAAAGATAACAGTTGGTTTTCATTCATTATTTATGAAACTATAAGTTTGCTATGTTGGTAGCCACAGGATTAAAAAGCTGGTGTTGTCAGAAAGAAGTTTCATCCATGTCCTAAGGCATATGCAAAAATCGAAAACAAAAACAAAAAAAACAACAAAAAGCCTCTTGTGAGTGATGTGAGCAGTCACACACACACAGGAGAGCTCTTAAGGGAAACTGAAAGCTGGAAGTTGTTCTTTATGAGAAGTAATCTTAAAATCACGAGTATATACAGCACTAAATTAATTTTGAATAACTGTTGATCAAGAAAAAATAAAGCAGTAAATAAAGTATGATCAACACTTAAGGGCAGATCAATAGCATTAACTCAAAAACAGACTACTCCACAGTACTCTAGCAAGAACTCTAAAAGGAGAAACTATAAATCACTACAAATATGTATGAAACGTGGTTCAAAGAACGCTATAGTAATGACTTTATAAGGAAGTGCCTTTATAATGACAACATAGCTCACTGTGACCAATTTGGGTTTTCCACTTTATTGAAGTTTCTGACAAAGTGTTATTTGGACAAATCATAAAAACCCCTTATCTGGTATCTAGTAGTAGGTTATAAAATGTGAAGTTTACTGCTCTTGCAAACTAATCACCACAGGGAAGCTTGCCATTGTAACTGCTCATCAGTTTTACATTTCAACTGGATCCTTATTAAATCAGCTTTTAAACAATGTCATTTACTCTCACTTGCCCCATGCCTAATTGAGGCTGATAAATTTGACCTTGATTTGCTGGTATTTGTTAAATAAGACCTCAAGCAATTGATATACATAGTTCATCTTCATCATCTTCTCTCCCTATCTATTTAATATAGTACTTGAAGTTCTAGCTAGAGGAATTAGAAAACAGAAGGATACCAAGGGGATACAAATTGGAAATAAAGAACTCAAAGTATCACTATTTGCAGATGATACAAAAGTATACATATACAACCCCCAAAATTCCACCAGACAACTCCTATACCTGATAAACAACTTCAGCAAAGTGGCAGAATATAAAATTAACTCAAACAACTCAGTAGCCTTCCTTTATACAAATGATAAACAGGCTGAGAAAGACACACTTCACAATAGTCACAAATAATATAAAATATCTTTGTGTGACTCTTTCCAAGCACATTAAGATCTGTACCACAAGAACTTCAAATCCCTGAAGAAAGAAATATCACCTAATTAGTAGGATTAACATAGTGAAAATGGCCATTTACCAAAAGCAATATACAGATTCAATGCAATCCCCATCAAAATTCCAACACAAATCTTCACAGACATGGAAAGAACAATTCTCAAATTCATCTGAAATAACAAAATACCCAGGATAGCGAAAACAATGCTCGACAATAAAAGATGTTCTGGGGAATCACCATCCCTGACCTCAAGCTGTACTACAGAGCAATGGTGACTCAAAACCAAAACAAAACCCTACATGGCATTGGTGCAGAGATAGGCAGTCTATAGATGGAATAGAACTGAAGACTGAAGAGTAAATCCACATACCTATGGACTTTGATCTTTGACAAAGAAGACAAAAACATAGCATGGAAAAAAAAAAAGCATTCTCAATGAATGGTGCAGGTCTAACTGGCTGTCTGTATGTAGGAGAACTAAAGCTCAAGTGCAAATGGATCAATGACCTCAACATAAAACCAGATACACTTAATTTAATAGAAGACAAAATGGGAAGGAGCCTCAAACTCTTTGTCACAGGGGAAAAGTTCCTGAATAGAATGATTCATGCTCTGAGATCAACAATTGATAAATGGTATCCCATGAAACTTAAAAGCTTCTGTAAGGCAAAAGACACTGTCAGTAGGAGAAATCTGTAACCTACAGGTTGGGAAAAAAAATCTTCATTAAACTCACATACAACAGAGGGCTAATATCCAAAATATATGAAGAACTCAAGAAGTTAACCTCCAAAAACCAAATAGTCCAATCAAAAAATGGGGTATAGAGCTAAACAGAGAACTCACAACAGAAGAATCTTGAATGGCCAAGGAGCACTTCAACATTCTTAGCCATCAGGAAAATACAACCATGAGATTCCAAAACAACCCTGAGATTCCACCTCACACCAATAAGAATGGCTAGGATCAACAACCCAAGTGACAGCAGATGCTCACCAGGACATATGTCCCACCATGTTCATAGCAGCCATATTTGCAATAGCTAGAAACTGGAAATAATCCAGATGTCCTTCAACCAAAGAATAGATTTTTTAAAATGTGGTACATTTACACAACCTACTATTCAGCATTAAAAACAAGGATATCATGAATTTTGCAGGAAAATGGATGGAACTAGAAAATGTGATCCTGAGTGAGGTAACGCAGATCCCAAAAAACATGCATGGTATGCACTCACTGAAAAGTGGATATTAACCAAAAATACAGAATACCTAGTATACAGCCCATAGACAGTATAAAAAGCAAAAATGCCCAAGCATGGAGGCTTCAATCCACTTAGTAGAGGGAAGAAAAGAATTATGGGAGGCAGTGGGGGAAGGGACCTGTATTGGAGAAGGGGAGGTGAAGAAAAAAGGGGAACAGTATCAGGTATTGGGGGGGGGGGAAATAGAGAAGCCCAGAGGACTAAGAGAATGGAAATAAGCAGCCTCCAGTAGTTGGAGGTAGGGGAGGACCCTCTAGAAAATACCAAGATCAGGTAGGTGAGACACTCTAAGGACATATTGGGGTTGACCTTAGCCAAAATCTCCAACACAGGGAAAGGGAATTTGAAGAATCCACCCCCAGTAAGTAGACAGGGCCTCAAGTGGAGTGACAGGGTTAACTAACCCACAGTCAAAATTCCTGATCCAGAATTATTCCTGTATAAAAGAACTGCAGGGACAAAAGTGGAGAAGAGACTGAAGGAAAGGAGATCCAATGACCAACCCAAGTTGGGATCCATCTCATGGGGGTGCTCCAAGGCCTGACTGAAAGGGAGAGTGACCCCATAGGAGGACCAACAGTTTCAACTAACCCCGACCCCAGGGAGCTCCCAGAGATTTAGCCACCAACCAGGAGCATACAGGGGCAGATGGAGACTTATGTAGCAGAGGTCTACCTGGTCTGGCCTCAGTGGGAGAAGATGCACTTAATCCTTGGGAAAATTAAGGCTCCAGAGAAGGGGAAGCCCTGGTGAGGGGAAGCACCTTCTAGGAGACAAGAAGGAGAAGCAATGGGATGAGGAACTGTGGGAGTAGGGACTAGGGGGACAAATAGAATGTAAATAAATAAAATAATTAAAATAAAATTTTAAAGTAAAAAAATAAGTCAACATACATAAATGTGATAAGTAAAAAATTTAAATTTAAAAAATTGGAAAATTCTTTACAGGTACTTCACAGTACCTTTCTTCAAAAACAAGATTTGACACTGACTTTAGATATACTCCTGTGTGTATCTATTATGCTATTCTGTAGGCTTTGTTTCTTTTGGAAGTAAAAAATGATGGTGCACAGGAGAGAACACCATTAAATTAACAGACAAAAATTTCATTTTGTAGTTGAAGTTATCAGTGGTGTTGCAACAATTTTATTTGCCCCAAATTTCCAAATTGAATGTTAAAGAAAGAAACGAAAGTTAGAATTATGAAACAACACTAAATTATCTAACATTTCCTTTGAGCATCTGAGACATATAAAATTTCAACAATGTATTTATTGGTATACTGTTTCAGTTTATAATGTCATGCGTTTTTGTTTTATTGTGAGCTCAAATGGTTTCTTGGAAATAAGTCAATAATAAAAAAGCTATATACCTAAATTACACATGGAATATATTGTGATAAACTCCATATCACAGATATAATAGTAGAAATTAGCTAAGAAAAATTATTTGATAACAAACAAATTTATACAAGTACCATTTATGAGAGTAAGCTGTTTTTTTAAGAGTTAAACATTCTATATAAAAATATTAATGGTGACATTTTATTAGTATTAAAAAATAGAATGACTGAAGTAATATCATTTCAACTGAGCTTCAAGAAATTAGAATGGTGAGAACATTAAAATCTACAAGGCACAGTGAGTACGGAGGTAGCAGATCTCTAAACAAAGCAGCTGCCCAAATCTTCAGACACCTTACATACTGCTCTGTTTCTTTTTTAAAATTATCAAATAATTACTTATTTGTTGAGGCCATACCCAAAAAGGTTAACACTGGGAAGCCAGGAAGATGACTCAGTGGGTAAAGAGCTTGCTGTCCAAGCATGCGGATCTGAGTTTAGATTCTAAGCACCCACACAAAAACTAAGAGCAGCCCTGTACACTGGTACCATGGTAAATCAGAGACAGGCAGATGCTGTGGGCTCATTGGCCAGCCAGTATAGTTGAAAAGACCCACTGGAAAGATTCAGTAAGATAACCTGTATCAAAAAAGAAAGAAAGAAAGAAAGAAAGAAAGAAAGAAAGAAAGAAAGAAAGAAAGAAAGAAAGAAAGAAAGAAAGAAAGAAAGAAAGAAAGGAAAGGAAGGAAAAAATCAACCTAATCATTGCACCATACACAGAAATTGGGGGAAATCTACAAGGATTTAAAAGCTGGCATCTTGGTGGTACATGCCTTAACCCCAACACTTGGGAGGCAGAGGCAGGCAGACATCTGGAGCCCTGGCTCAAAAAAAAAAAAAAAAAAAAAAAAAAAAAAAGAATGAATGATTGAGGGAAAAGTAGCCAAGGGAATAATGATTGTGTTTTAAGTCACACATACTCGAATAGCACAGCATTAACATTAATATTGTTGTCTACCATTTTAAAAAATTAAATATATATGTTTCTACAGGCTTCTCTGCCCATGGGCTAGGCTTTGCTCTTTCCCCCACAAAAGGCAGTCCATCTCCTCTCTGATTACTTTTTTGAGCCTCAGGGTAAACACTGGTCTTCCTCAAGCTATATGATTCCAGATCCTCTGGGAATAGTCATACTTACATAGTCACTCTAAAAGCCACTCACTCCTATATGATCACACATGCCTATTCTCTCACAGAGATGTTGCCTCCTACATAAATAGGCCTCCTAACTAGAAATCCATCTTCCCAAGATCTCCTTGCTCCAATGACTGACCAATCAGAGCTTACTCAAGAGAGAACAAAATTTGGAAAGCTACAGAAGGGAGCAAAGGAGAAAAGGACTAGCAAAGGCTTGCCCAATCCCAGAGAGTATCTGTTCACAGATAGTGAACAACTTTCACAAGATTAGAGAAACTCCAGTCCTCAATAACAACTGGAAAAGCAGTTCCACAAAGGAAAATAATGTTTCAACCCTCGCACGACTTGTTCCCTTCCATTACAGTTAACTGTCTATACTAAAGAAGAGAGGTGAATTGAGAAAGAGACAGAGGGCAATAGCAAATGAACTCACTCAGAAGCTCCAGGCTAGCCTAGAAATAAACATAACATATAAAAATGAAGACAACATGTAGGGGCACAAGAAAAATCACAAATCCTACAAATATTGACCCAAATAAGAATGGTCTTGAAGATCTTCCAGACAAAGAATTCAAAACAAAGATACATGAAACTTGCAGGGAAGTGTAGTACTCATCCTTCCTTAAGGAAACTTCTCTTTCAGCAGAGACCATTACAGAAAAACAAACTAAATGAAAATACAGAGTAATGGGTCCCAATTCCCACCAATGTATTTAAAACACAGTTCCTGCTCCTAAGGCTTAGAAGATAAGAAAAAAAAAAAAAAAAAAAGGTAGGAGCCAAAGAAACAAGGGGCTTTTCTGTGAGACTGTGTCTTAGGAATATCAGAGGCTACACCCATAAACTCTCACCAACATGGCTGCCTAAACATAAGCAGAACAAAAGTGATGCCAACAGACATGGATGGGGGAAAGTTCATTGGCCCTCAACCCTATATAAAGAACTAAGGAACATTGAGAGCAGAACTAGTTTTCCATAAGAAAGAACACACCAGTTGGTTAACAAATAACAAATGGTCAGTCCTGAAAAATATACTTGTATGTAACATCATTGAGTTTTATTAATGTGTTTAGAAATACACACACACACACACACACACACACACACACACACACACACAGAGATTGTTTCTCTTTTCTCCTTATATTCCTCTCCCACCTTCTTTGTATGTTTTTCTTTCACTCTCCAATTTTTATTAAAAGTACGGAAGAAAATAAACAAATACCAATATAGTTAAAAGGGATGTATACCTTAGTACAAAAGTCATTGCAAATTTGTATCTTAAAATAAATTAAGGGCAGGTTGCAGGTTATGGCTCATAAGAGCAATAACTAATAGAGCAAACACACACAAATGTTTGTACATAGTGCTTTAATTGGGGTAAGTTATTTGCAATGAATATTATTTGAAAGTATTCAGATAGATAATATTAATTTTGTCCAAAAGAATAAAAGAATTAACATCTGAATTTTTAGATGAGCATAAAAAATTAAATTGATGATTAAATGTTCACCTTGCACACATACACACATATAGTCAGGGAATGCAAATTAAAATGGAAATAAGGTATTTTTGAATAAAAATATTATATTGATCTTGTAGGAAATTGGGCACATATAATATTGCTAATGAAATGTTAAACTACAACATGTCCTGAACACTATAAATATCATTTTAAGTAATTAACCACAGTAAAATAATTACATGGATTAGTAATTCTCATTGCAACTTTGTGAATAACTAGAAAGAAAATAAGTTTTAAATAGCACCGAATTACTGAAATAGTTCTTGTGTATTCTTATAGCAGAACATGGTGAGGGAAATACACAGTGTTTATCCATACTAATATTAAAAGTATTAATAATAAATTTCCATTATAGAATTCTGGCCTAAGAACAGTGGATGCATTTATATATATGATTAGATGTAATAGCCTAATCCTAAACAATCAACCATACTATAAGTTAAGATTAGTCTTAGTAAAATATTTGGACAGACACATGAAAAGAAAACAGAAACAAATTGGGGAGTCACTAGTCAAATAGCTTTCATCTGTGTGGGAATTTAAGAAAGAAGGAACTTGAATTACTCTCACCTTTCTTCCTCAGTTTGAAAGGACTTAAGACACTGGAGTGGTAAATTTTGACAGTCAGCTAGATAGGGTTTTAGAATCGGTGTCTAAACTTCTGGGCGTGCCAGTGAGGGATTATCTACATTAGGTTAACTCAAGTGCGAAGATTCAGCCTCAGTGAGGTTGGAACCACAAACTGACAGGGGTCCTGCACTGATTAAGAAGAAGAAATCAAGCTGAGCAGAGGGATGTTTTTTTTTTTTCTTCATGGATGCCTCAAGCTCTTGCTGTCATGTCCCCCTACCATGATAGACTGCACCTTCAGACTGTGAACTAAAACAAACCCTTCATAAGTTAAGTTCCTTCTTGTCAAGTATTTTGTTACAGAAATGAGAAAAGAAACCAAAATAGACTCAAACCTACCATGTTGAGTGTTGTCTTCTTGAAATGGCAGAAGTGGCTCAGTCAGTAAAGTGAATGCTGAGTGAGGGCAATGACCTGAACTGGATGCCTAGCCCTCACATAAATTGCTCATGTGTGCTGGGACCTGTAAACCTACAACAGGTTCGGAGAGATACAGGCATATTGTCAGAGATCTCTGTTCCTCAGTCTAGGCAGTCCCAGAGTGTCAACTTCAGGAAGAGATCCCATCATGTCATAAGACGGAGAGGGATCAAGAAGGATGGTGATGGTCCCCAATCTCCACATGCACATCCACAGAGAGATGCATGATCATCTCTGTGTGTATATATACAAACACCCAAAAATGAGCCAGTATCATGACATGTAATTACATTTCGTTAACTCTCTCCAACGTGCTTACCATATGTTGATAAAAGCTTATTCACCTTTTTGTGCTTTGAAAAGGCAGATCACTGTGATCTCAGATTGGCCTCCAACTCAAGATCCATCTGCCCCTGCCTCCCACGGAACTGCAAAAACAGGCATCCAGCACTGTGCTGAGCACCATTTTTGTTTTTAATATATCTTCATTTTTTTGAGGAGCCCACAAGAGAGAGAGAGAGAGAGAGAGAGACAGAGAGAGAGAGAGAGAGAGAGAGAGAGAGAGAGAGAGAGAGAGAGGGGGGGGGGGAGAGAGAATGGGGAGAAGAAGAGGTGGTAGAAAAGGACAAAGGAGGAAAGTTGAAAAGCTTTCATCTTTCATGTTCCTTCTCAAGACTTAAATGGAAGCTAAGAGATTAAAATTGCAACAGCCTTCCTCACTTTCAAGTCACATTAGATGAAGAAATCATTGAGACCAAGAGAATTACAAAACGAAATGAATAAAAAAAAAACCCAATCACTTTCAGCAATCACTTTTTCATACTTAATGCATACAATCCAAGTGTTGGGCCCACATTGCCATATTCCATGTTAAATATAACTTTTTACACACATAGACATTTTGCTTGGCATCTTCACACACTCTAAAACACATGTCTCAAGTGAAACATCTACTTTGCCAGCAAACATCTCCTAATTGAAGACGTTTGTTACATGCCTATTTCAGGAAGGCCACCCCAGGCCAAGCCCTTGAAAAACACTTAAGTCTATTAAACCTCAATAAAGAGCTCCATTCACTAGCAAAAGGCAGTGTTTGGTAAATTTCTTTCTTTAAATAAAACTCATTATTTAAACATAATAATTAAGATATTTTTAGATTATATATATTCATATATATACATTATACATATATATTTACATTATCAGTGTGTTCAATTTCTTAAAAGACTTATCAAATATATTAATTTACAAATGAATGCTGAATTAGTGAATACGCAAACAAAAGTTTCAAAAGTAAGTATGCATGAAATGTAATTTTTATTGATATACAGTGTTCCTAAACTATACTAGAATGAGCTATTACGCTTAGGAAAGAATGGTGAGAAACTTATTAAATTTGTACCTCTTCTTTGAACATGTCATTTAAAAATTTAGACTTTTGGGAATCATTACCTAACTATCACCACTTTGACAAAACAGGCAATGTTTATTGAGTATGTATTCTGAGCCAGGGAGATTTATTTACCTTTTCATCATATAATAATGGTTTACTTTCAAAAATTATAAAGCTATAACTACATCATGTCTGCCTATCCTTTACTTCTCTTGAACTCTCTCTAAAATGTATGACTTTTGTTATTGTTACATGCATGTACTGGCTGGTTTTGTGTCAACATGACACAAGCTGGAGTTATCACAGAGAAAGGAGCTTCAGGTGAGGAAATGCCTCCATGAGATCCAGCTATAAAGCATTTTCTGAATTAGTGATCAAAGTGGGAGGGCCCCTTGTGGGTGATACCATCTTTGGGCTGGTAGTCTTGGGTTCTATAAGAGAGCAAGCTGAGCAAGCCAGGGAAAGCAAGCCAGTAAGGAACATCCCTCCATGGCTTCTGCATCAGCTCCTGCTTCCTGACCTGCTTGAGTTCCAGTCCTGAATTCCTTTGGTGACGAACAGCAACATGGAAGTGTAAGCTGAATAAATCCTTTCCTCCCCAACTTGCTTCTTGGTCATGATGTTTGTGCAGGAATAGAAACCCTGACTAAGACAATGCATATGTGTCATGTGTAAATACACATAAATATATTACTATAACCTTGAGTGTCTACATATGATGATGCTTCTCACACTGAACAGCATGTAAGCATAGAAATGTCTAGTATGGTGAGAGCTAGGCCTCAGAAAAGAGGCTTACATGTCAGACTAAGCTGAAATTTTTTGAGTGCTATGCTTAGATGCTCTATTTCTAATTAATACTTACAATTACTTATATATTTGCTTCAAAAATGATAGTTTAATTGACCAATTAGAAATATCTTCATTCTATAGTACAGTGTTATGTTGGGCTTGGGTCAATTAAAAATCATGTGCACATCCAGTGGTTAAATCCCTGATCAAAAACACTGAAAATAAATTACTACCATCATCCCTGAAAATTAATATACAAAATTAACACTAAACAGACTCATTGGTATCTAAATCTCTGTCTATCTTTATCTACATATATACACAAATAGATATAACTTATTTACTCATATATTATATGTGTGCCATTAAAAAAATTTTAAAATTTAGGCCATTAATTTGTGAGGTAGCAAGAAAAGTAGATAAGGGGTTGGAAAGAAAGACATGGGGAAATGTACTTACATATTTATTTAAATGTGCAAATAAAATTTTTAAATTTTTTTTTAAATTTAAAACTTTAAGAAATCTAAAGAAGCACACTGAGATATTATGAAGTACCAACCAAACCCTTCAGAGCTCCCAGGGACTAAACCACCAACCAAAGAGTACACATGGAGGGATCCATGGCTCCAGCCACATATGTAGCAGAAAATGGCCTTATCTGGCATCAATAGAAAGGGTGGCCCTTGGTCCTGTGAAGATTTGATGCCCCAATGTAGAGGATGCCAGGGCCAGGAGTCAGGAGTAGGTTGGTGGGTGGATGGGTAGGGGAACAACTTCATAGAAGCAGAGGGAGGGGGATGGGAGAAACCAGGAAAGTAGATAACATTTAAAATGTAAACAAATAAAACAACCAATAATTTTCTTTTTAAAAAAAGATATATCTAGCTAAATTTGAAAGTCATAAACTACATCACAGTGTCAGCTGACCGACTATATATGTGACTCCAATCAGCATATTCTATGGTGTGTGGACTTCCAGCTCTGGGGCTTCAGCGCTCGTTCTGTGTAATTACTGAGAATGACAGTTCCATGTTTCTTCTTCATAACCACTCAATGAAAGGATCAGGCCATTCTGACAGTACTTCCTCATGTATCAAGGATTATACACAGCTCAGCACTTTTTAAATGTATGATTCAGCTTTATAATAACAAAGCATAATATATGAATATGCATGATAAAGTAGCAGATATATACTGAAGGCTCCAAATATAATTAATATTCATGTTTAAGGACCTACATAGATGAAATTTTTGAAGTTGGCATTTTCTTATAAATTTCAAGGTCTAAGTTCATATTTAATTTTGCTGAATTTCATCCTACTAATTTTAAAACAAACAGTATTGGCTTAGTTTTTCAAAAAACAAACAAAAATAACTCTCCTGAGGATAAAATATAATTTACAAACTGTGTTAACTTTATACTTCTTTTAATAAAAGAATGCATATGTGTTCAGATGGAGTTGATTTGCTTGGGAAAGTTTCTACTTGCATTGGCTAAAGCATTAAGGCTCCCAGATAATGGGAAGTGGACATTGATGAAATCATAATGATGACGACAGCAGCTCACCAAGGTTTACATAAGATTAAAATTTTGCATGTAAACTTCAGCATATAAGCCACCCAGTGCAATCAATTCTATGAAAATTTAAATATAAAATTATCTGACAAGCTCTTAAATGTGAAGAAATCTATGTGATTACGTATGCTCTCTCCACTGCCACAATTCTGTAAGAAACTGTGTCCTATATTTAAAAAGATTTATAAAAGGTTGGCTAACCCAGGATAAAACAGCATGTGAAGAGACTCAGGAGAAAACCTTTAGAACGGATTTCCGTGGCAGTGGCAGCCATGCTGCTGTGCAGAGAAGCTCTAGGAACAGGTGCGGGAAGATGGGCTCATGGGAAAGCAGCCATGAAGCCTGACAGCATTCTGGGAATAAAAGAATAATATTTGGAATTTATACCAAACTTTTTTCCCTGGAGCACTTAACACACATCAACTATTAATCATCAGCCACCCACATGAATATTTCTTTCCTCATTATCACACGCAGAAATGATGAGTCGTTGCTTCTTTGACTACATAGTTCAAACCATGCATTTTGTCTCCATTTTCACAGTCAACTTTCTGCAATTTCTGTATTTTTCATCAAAAATTAATAATTAAACATTGCTTTTGGTGTTTTTAAGAGACTACATTTATCTTAAATTCAAAGTAAGATTTCTGATTTCTGAGATTTCCTTTGAGAATGACATCAGAATTTATTTAAAGAATGACAATGGCACATTTGCTGGAGGCTCAAAATCTAAGAGCAAATTATAGTTCACATATTAATAGAAAAACAGAATATAGACGTTTAGTCCCCTGGTGGTCATTATTGACTAGCCGCTTTACATGACTCCCTAAACACCAAACCTGGTGGCTTCCTCTACAGGGGTATGAAAGTGCAGTGGTGGCTGCCAACACTGAAACTGGGCCTTCCCAACGCTGAACGCCAAATTCCTGCATAACATACATTTTTCTCTCTTGGTGAAGTGTTGAGGTTATCTAAAAACATACATCCAAGAAACATATGGACTGATCAGGGTCCATATATGTATTTGGAAATATATATGCAAATACATATACATACACCTATACATGTACATATATGCCTGTAACAATTTTTTTCTTTTTCTTTTTGTTGTTGTTGTTTTGTTTTGTTTTTCGAGACAGGGTTTATCTGTGTAGCCCTTGCTGTCCTGGAACTCACTCTGTAGACCAGGCTGGCCTTGAACTCAGAAATCCGCCTGCCTCTGCCTCCCAAGTGCTGGGATTAAAGGCATGCACCACCAATGCCAGGCACATGAAACAATTTTAAAAGGTCATGAATTTTAAAAAGAGCAAAGAGGGGCATAAGAAAGATTTTGAATGGCAAAGAAGAGAGGAGAAATGATAGAATTATAATCTAAAAAAAGTAAAAGAAATAATTAGAATATAGATGAACGTCATATGCATGCACTGTGAATGAAATATAATGTACAGCAATAAGTCCTAGTACTGCTGCTGATGTGTTTCTGTCTCACTGTTACCAGATTTCTTTACAGAATTATCTAACTACTTAAACGATTTCTACTTTCTCAATGTCCATCAATTCTATCTTATCAAGCATTTCTGAGCCTTCTAATTCTCATTTAGGCCACCTGCTGAATTGTCCACTACAACGCCTTGCCAGCACACAACAGCGTCCTCTCAAGCTCTCGCTCCACACTCCTTTCAAGAAGTAATAAATCCGAAATACAAGGGATACTCTACTAGTATTCCATACTATGTCACAACCTAGCTAGTTGTCATACTAATGTCTCTAAAATAAGGCATAATTTTGTACCACTTCCTCTATCATTTGTTTGCTCATGTTTTCCTTCCTGTCGCTAAAGTTATTTTCCTTTCACCTACCTGTGACTGGTTATTACTTTATTATAGAATGTTGTATTCTAATTCTGATTCCATTTTTGCTTCTAAGAAATTATTTATTGTTTTATTAAGTATTTACATTTCAAAGACTCATTTTAAATAGTCTTGCTAAGGTTTGAGCATCATAGAATATACTGTGGTATGTACCTGTCCCATCCTGCTTGTGCCCCTAAACAATACACTGCACCTTGTTATATGTGCCTATGTCTTCTGTGTGTGTGTATGTGTGGGTGTGGGTGGGTGTGGGTGTGTATGTGTGCATTTTCCTGTAGCTTTTAAAATTTTTGCAGACCTGGTGAAAAACCATCACAAACTGAATTTTAAACTACTTCATTACTCCAAAAGGAAAAGAAAGGAAAGGAAAGGAAAGGAAAGGAAAGGAAAGGAAAGGAAAGGAAAGGAAAGGAAAGGAAAGGAAAGGAAAAGAAAGAAGAGAAGAGAAGAGAAGAGAAGAGAAGAGAAGAGAAGAGAAGAGAAGAGAAAAGAAAAGAAAAGAAAAGAAAAGAAAAGAAAAGAAAAGAAAAGAAGGAAAACCTGTGACTTACAGCTTTTGTCTTCCAGCTTTCCACTGGCCATCATCCCTAGATGTCCTCTAATCTACTTTAAACCTCTTTACAGTTTGCATGCTGTGAATATGGACTTTGGTGACTGGCTTCTTCTATTGCACACAATGCTGTCAGGGTTCATCTGTGTCAAGACACGTACCCATCCATGTTGCTTGTGGCCCAGTAATGGTCTATTGTTTTATTCGGTCGCATTTTCATCCATCTATCAGTTGATGAATACAGGTTGTTTCCACCTGTTGATTATTATGATTAATGTGGCTATAATCATCATGTGCTGTGATTTTGTCTTGTTGCTATATCTTCGTTTTCCTTGGGGATATTTTTGGGAGAAGAATTGCTAGAGAATGTGTTAGAAAACTCCACATTAAGAGCCTCTTTTACAAAGTAGCCACACCACACAAGTCCGCAGCAGTAGGGTATAGAAGCTGCAATTTCTCATTAACCATAGTACAACCCTGGTAGTGTGAATAGGAACTAATTTGTGGGTTTTGATGTTTATCTCTGTAATGGATATACATATTTTTATGTGGCATTACATGAATATAACCTCTTTAATTAAGGCAACTTAGTTGCAATTAACATGGCCTTTCCATCATGGATTTCTCTGAGTTGCACAAAATGTTTGGTAATAATAGAAGTCATAATAGTTTAATTTTAAAAGAACCACAAATCCTACAGTTCACTCTCATGTTCTGTTTCATTTACCAAAAGAAGAGGGTGAAATTTGGAAAGTCAAAATAGGAAATGATAATGAAGAAACTAGTCCCATTCCTATTAGGGAGCAAAGCATCCTCCACAGTTTAATTAATGAGGAATATTGAACACACTAAAGTGCCAAATTAGAGACAAACCTCAAGAAAATTAAGGAATTGGTCAACAAGAGGTCAGAGTGGTTTATCCTATAAAATGCAACATTCGTACTGGAAACAACTAGAAACATACTTCATTGTTAACCTGTTCTCATTTTGTAAAATTATTTTACTTTTAATTTTGCATATGTGTGGGGCTATGCACATGACTGCAGGTGCCTTCAGAGCCAGAGGCATTGGCTATCCTTAGATCTGATGTTACAGGCAATTGTGAGTACACAATGTGAGTTCTGGGAATTGAACTGAAATCCTCTGCAAGTCCAAGTAGGCACACTCTTTTTTTTTTTTTTTTAGGTTTGTTTGTTGGTTTATTAATTTTTTAACATGATCTCACTATGTTACCAAGGCTGGATTCAAATTTATAAATGCTGAGAATACTGGCATATATAACTACATTTGAATATATGACTATATTTATTATTTAATTTATTTATTCACTTGATATGCCAATTGCAGCTCTCTTCCCACACCCCCTTACACGGCCCCTCCACCTTCCATCACTCATTTCACCTCTGATAAGGCAAGTGAAAAGAAAAATGCGGTGGAGGAAGGAATCTCTAAGACATAACAAGTAGGCACTCTTAAACATTGGAACCATGTCTCCTTCTTTAACCTCATTTGTTAATCATATTTGTAGCCTTCTGTTCTCGGTTCTGGTCCTATTGGAATAACCACACAAGTCTCGTTAAATTTCAAATACAAAGCACAGAAAGTAAGTTACTAGCAAGTGGTCTTCCCTGAGAACTTGTATACACAAGCAACACTTGTGAACCAAGCAGTTTCTATTTATATATTAGTACATGTTTCAGAATATTTCTCCTGCCCTCTTTCTCTTTTTGTTCTCTTTTACAAATTATAAAATTAATTTGAAGAGCTAGCGATATAGCTCAGTGATAAGGTAATTGCCTATTATCTGCAATGCTATAGTTTTAATTTCCAATAATGGAGGAAATCAATATTTATGTTGGGATAGCCAGCCATAAAACTAACAGTTATAGAGTCTTCTTCATTAAAATTAATTCAATCCTATTTCTTTCTTACCAAGCATTTAGAAATTACGTAATCATTTTTAAAACCTAAACTTGGGGGAAAAAAACACTTTAGATAACATAGAGAAGCATTGCTTATGAAGATAACAATTGCTGACAGAAGAGGAAGCTGAAGACATAGAAAGAGATTAGTGTTATGTAGAAACATAAACATTTTCCTATAAATCATAAACTACTAAGCTAGAAATGAGATTAAGAATAAAGTCATATATGTGTGTGTATGTGTATATATACATAGATATATATATGTATATGTATATATATGTGTATATATATATATATATATATATAAACAGGAGAGTAGAAAGATGTCCTTAAAGAGAACAATTAAAATGTTCTTGCAAGTAATAATATTAAGAGAAAGGAAATATAAAGGAGATGCAGCAGTGGGAAGTTATACAATAATCAAAAGATGCCAAAGGTTTTGAAATAAGTTACAACCCAATGTGAAAATTATACAATATAATAATTAGAGCTATGGATTTGGATTTGTCTCAGGACTAAATGCTTGTTTTAAACATCAGATCCAAATATTTTAAAATAAAGCAATCCATTTCAATAAAAATCTTTTATCCACAAAAAGCATGTCTCAGGAAGGGAATCTTCTCCTACTATCTATTTTTCTGATTACTGTTCTTCCACCTGAGCAGATGGGAAATTCCTCCTTTTAATCCAACTGAAGTCAGAAACTTCAAGTGGGAAAACCTTTCTGGTAGTGGTTTACAAAGGCTGATTATTCTCTCAAGAAACACAGTGAGCCTATAAAACAATGGTTCTCAACCTCTGGGTTGTGTCTCCTTTAGGGGACAATTGACCCTTTCATGTGGGGTGTCATATCGGATATCCTGCATATCAGGTATATACATTGTGATTCATAACAGTAGCAAAATTAGGTTTATGAAATAACAACAAAATAACTTAAATGCTGGGGGTCACCCAACATGAAGAACTATATTAAAAGGGTTATGGCATTAGGAAGGTTGAGAACCACTGCACTAAAGGGTTAGGTTGGTCATCACCACAAGAGACTACCTATGGTAAACAAAGACCTATAGGAGAAGAAAATTAGAGTCACAATTCAAATAAACAGGAGTAACTGATTTTTTTCAAAATCCCCAGCCTAATGAGCAGAACTCCAATTGCCAATAACTAGCATAATAGGAAGATATCTCCATTTTGTAGTATTAAATGACCTGTTAGATACTTCTGACTAACTTCAAATGCTCATAAAAAGCATACATTCAGGAGGCGTTTCCGTTTTTTAAAAAGCATCCTACCCTTTCTAACATAATGGTCTCGGCATCTTCCCTTTTGTATTTGTGTATCGCCTTCCCTTTAAAGTAAGACAAAATAAGGATAAGCTTATTTGTGTTTACCCAAAGAAAAACTGTTAATGTGAAGACATCAAGTCAATCCCTTTGTTCTCCTGATAAGTTCCACACAAATCTGCGTCTGGACCCAAGTAGTCTGATGCCATTAAATTTTATATATCTATGAAAACAGGCAGCAAAAGGACAGAGGAAAAAGAGGAGCAGTTAAGCACAACAGAGACAAGCTGAAGAAAAGTCAGTTCTATATCATTTGAGAAAATATCTTTAAAATATTCTTATCCCCTTTCAGGCAATCAAGCAGGAAGGGTGCTGTGGAAGGTTGTAAGTGAGGTCACACAAGGGAGTGATCTTCCAGCTATAATCTGCCTGAGAGATGCACCCTGGGTAAGTCTCAGGTCTCCAGTTTACGTATTGTGGCAAAGTAAGGAGACTACATTGGTCCCATGTTCAGTGTAAACCCTAGCAAATACTATTCAGTTACTCTTTCAGAATGCATTTTCTGCCTTGAGGCAGCAACAAGTAGTTTCTAAACTGCATAGGAATTCGGAGATGTTTTCTTGTCTCTCAGTTTTCTCCATTGACTGAATTGGAAAATTGTCAATGTTTTTAAATATTCTCTACTCACTGTTTTGTTACTTTGAATTCTTATATAGATTCTTCTATAGAGAAACCAATTGCCCCATTAGAAGCATATAAATCCCAGAGAGACATTTACCAATTCAGTTTGGGAAATCCATTACAAACAGTACAGTGAGGTAAAGCCAATGCCCTGACTTATGTTCTCCATAAGCCAGCACAGGAATCAGACTGACAAATATTTCTTTGGCATATTTCCAGACTGCAGAGAACTTGTATACATCGGCAAACAGGACTAACATTAAAAGACTGCCTTTTAGTGGAAGAAAAGTATGTGGCTCTTCTCTAGCATGTACTATTCTGCCTGATATCACCTTTCCTCATTAAGAAAGATCCTTTCACAGACAGAAGAGACTATGGATATGATACCTGGTGGAGCAAAGACCAGCAGAGGTGGCTGTTACACAAAAGAGCTCATCTTCACAAGCAGATATCCCTTTCAGTTTGCACACATTCTTCCCATAAGATTCCATACCTTCCTACCGCCTCCTGTAGCACAGAAGCCCAGCCTCTGTCCTTTTGTTTAGGTCTAATATTAAACTATCTTGCTTGTTCCTTTTTGACTCCCATACTGAGAATTTGTGGCTTATATGCTTAGGCACATAATAAGTTTCTGTTTTTCTTTGCCAATAAATTGTGAGTTTATGTTACAGACTCAGTCATTAAAGTTATAGAACCATCCCTAGTCTAACCTTAATAAATTATGTATTTTATATGTAAATGCATATCTTTTAATAATTATTTAATATAAATGTGTCATTGAGCCTATAAAGCAATTGTATCCTCAAAGAAAGGTGGTCTGCAAAGTCAGAGTTGGGACCAGACTCCTGGTTTCTTTCTTAACTTCTTAGTTTAGAAGGTGAAGACTATAGAATGGCCATGCTGGGTATATATGATTACTCATCTAAGCTGGCAAGGCTGCTAAAAACTTGGTATTTTAACAGCCACCTACACACACACACACACAGAGAGAGAGAGAGAGAGAGAGAGAGAGAGAGACAGAGACAGAGACAGAGACAGAGACAGAGAGATAGACAGAGACAGACAGAGAGAGACAGAAAGAGAGAGAGAGACAGAGACCAGACTCTAGACTTTCTGTCATATTGTCATCTCAATACAAATAATGTCAAATTAACTCAATTAAAATATTTTCACACAAAATGCAACAGCTAAAAATGTCAGAAAAGAAATTGAATTCTACTGTTCTTGATGCTGGTAATAAAGTATAAAGCTACTTGAACAATTTAATTTTAGGTAGAAATTAAAGCAAATTATTCACTTTCTCAAATGCTGTCTTAGTCTAACAGTGCTGCTCTAACAGTCAAGCTGCTTCCTAATCTGGTACCAATTCCACTTCTAATCTCATTTTCTTTACGTTTTTCTTCAGTATAACATGTTGTAAATCCCCTTTATGTGACAAGAATCTAATTAATCATGAGCTCACATCTTTGCCTGAGATGACAATGTCCTTAGAAACCCCTTAAGTTCCATGATGGCTACCTAAATAGTAAGGACAAAAGACAAACTCAAAAGGGCGCAGACAGGACTGACTCCTATCAGTAGAAATCAACTGACACACCCAGGGATCCATCCCATAATCAGCCTCCAAACATAGACACTATTTGCATATGCCAGCATGATTTTGCTGAAAGGACCCTGATATAGCTGTCTGTTGTGAGGCTATGCTGGTGTCTGGCAAACACAGAAGTGGATGCTCACAGTCAGCTATTGAATGGAACACAGAGGCCCCAATGGAGGAGTTAGAGAAAGTACCCAAGGAGCTAAAGGGGTCTGCAACCCTATAGGGGGAACAACAATATGAACTAACCTGTACCCCCAGAGCTCATGTCTCTAGCTGCATATGTAGCAGAAGATGGCCTAGTCAGCCATCATTGGGAAGAGAGGCCCCTTGGTCTTGCAAAATTTATATGCCTCAGTACAGGGGAATGCCAGGGCCAAGAAGTGGGAGTGGGTAGGTAGGGGAGTGGGGGGTAGGGTATGGGGGACTTTTGGGATAGCATTTGAAATGTAAATGAAGAAAATACCTAATTAAAAAAGAAAAAGAAATCACACTTACATGCATCTTACACAAGAACTAAAACAAATTTGAAAATAGACAATAAAATCACTATTTCAACAATCCTTTGGGATTTAAGAAAAATTATTAAGTCTTATAACAACAACAGAGAAGGGAAAGGGGTAGGAAAGGAAAAGGGAAAGGAAAAGGGGAAAAGGAAAGGAAAAGAAAGGAAAAGGAAAAAAGGACTCCAGAGACCCAGTATATTTGATATGGTAGGTTTCCTACTGCAGTAATAAAACACCATGGCCAAAAGCAACTTGTGGAGTAAAATATTTATTTTGCCTATGCTTCTATATCACAATTCAACATAAACAACAAAACAAAAAACAAAAAAACAAACAAACAAAAACAGGGCAGAAACTCACAAATGGCAGGCATCAGGAGGCAGGAGCTGATTCTGAGTCCATGGAGGAGTGCTGCTTATTAGCTTCTCAGTTGCTTTTCTGATACCAGCACAGAGGTAGCACCACCAACAATGGGCTGGGCTCTCCCACATCCATCACTAATTAAAAAAAAAAAAAAAAACCTACAATTTGTCTATATGGCAATCTCTTAAAGCCATTTTCTCAATTGAAGCTCCCTCCACTCAGATGACTCTAAGCTTGTGTCTAGGTAAAATAAATCTAGCCAGCATACCTATTTAGTAAGTTTAGAACAGAGAAATTTTGCTAGTAAATGAAGGAAAACTATATACCAAGATACAATAGAAGAAATTAAAGATAAATAATGCAAAATTTAGTTAAGGCTATTCTATAACTTAAAACTATTATAAAGAGGTAGTAGAGAAAAAGCTAAAAAGGAAAATCTGTTCCAGCATTAATTTAACTTCCATGAAGAAAAGATACTGCCTACCATAATTTGTGTTATGTCATCAATTAGAAAATATATCTCAATTTCAAGTGACTAATTCAAAAATATTTGAGAATGAATACAAGATAATTATAGTTCAAAGGAAGCGTGGTTCCACACAGCTGTAATTCTACCATACAGAATGCAGAGGCAGGAGCTAAATAAAAAGTCCATTTGGAAATAGACAGACAGACAGATGGATGGACATATGGAGAGATGGATGGATCAGCAGATGGGCAGACAGGTAGGCAGGAAAGCTAGGGATAAGGCTTGGTGGAAGAATAAAATAGGGTTCCTAAGGCCTTTAGTCCTTTGATATCCAACACAAAAAGAGCTGGGGGCAAAAAGATTGAGAATGAGGAGGGAGGAAGGAAAAGAATTGATCTTGGTGTAATGTATTGCTAGAACAAATGTTTTTCCAAAGCTTTTTTATGATAAAATGCAGCAAATTGGATTAAACCACATGCTAAGTGCTATCACGGACTGCTAACAGTGTTTACGCACATATAGTTGGGGATGCTAAGTTATTAACTTGCTAGGAGTCAAGTACTACATTTTATATGATGCACATAATTTCTGTCCCTGAGAGGTAATAAGGAGAACTAGAAAAGTAGTGTATAAAGCACCTGAAAAATCCTAGGCACTTATTTGTAAGGGTTTTTTCTCTTTGTTCATATTTTCCTCAACAATTCACTCTAGTATTTTATCATCTTGCAAGAAGATACTTGCTTGCTTCAGCCAAAATATCTTCCTGTTGTTATTCAATTCCTTTACAAATCCTTGTATGTAGATAAAATACCTTCCATCAAAAAAATACAATGCCAATGAAGAAATATCTTGTAACACATGTTATTTTAATGACTTTATTATATCAAAGTTCTACAATGTAACAGAATCATAGTAACCCATTTAATATTCTTATTAAATAAGGTAGTGACAGTTGGGAGAGTGGGCTCTTCTAAAACAATTCAGTATACTGTTATTGTATGAACTCAGCTTCTCTTAAGGACTGACAAATTACCAAGATAAAAAGAAAATGAATTGAATTATCTTTTAAGACAAAAAAAAAAAAAACCACCAAAAAGTCAAAGTAAACAACATAGGTTTTATAAATGGCACTGAAGAAAGCACCATGGTAAGTATAGGGCTATTCAACATATTTTTTTAAATTCATGAAGGAAAATAAACCACCAAATTTCAAAGAACAATTAAGCAAGTTGCCAAAAGACAAAATCCTTTGGTGGGATGTCAATCAGTAACACCGAGCTGACAACTGTGCCTTAATTAATTTTGAAACTGTTTCCAATTAGTTAGTAGAGAACACTAGAGGCTTCATGCTGCCTGTGACTCAGTGCACTGACTCATCCACCAGAACTTTCCTACACAAGAAATATCCCAGCACCCGCCAGGACACAAGATCAAAAGGAAAGACGGTTCACCAGCCTTCTTAGTTAAAGCCCTGTGATAAATTTAGATGACCAGGAGGATATGAGACAACTTTCCAAAAGTTTCATCAGTCAGAAATAGCTTGAGAAGTTAGATTTGTTAACAAAACAATGAAAGCTCATTGCTTAGAAATAAGTTTTGCAAGTATATCTATAAAACTACTAGCTGTTTTAAGATTATATAGAAGATATAAATAACAATCATTAAAGGGTTCATTTAAAGTTACGCAGTCATCATATTAAAAATAGTATAAAATTCATAGCTCCTTAAATAGAAATGGAAACAATATTTAAACATGAACAAAATCCTAAAACTATCACCTAAATTTTTTCACATATTGATTTCACATTTAGTTTATTTTCAGTGTGATCCACAATTACCACATTAGAATTAATCTAAGCTTTTTAAATGGCTCCTTAAAAGAAACTATAGTAAGAATGTAAGGCAAAAACTGGGAGGTTTGGTTTTTGTTTTTAAGTCAGGGGTTTTGAGTTCATTGGTTTTCTTTTCCTCTGATAATTCCATACAAGAGGGCCATACATATATCATTTCCATCCTCCCACTTTCCCATCCAAGTCATCTTACTTTCTCCCACATTCATGACCTCTTCTTCCTTGTAACATTCATTTGTGTGTGCATGCAGCCATGTGTGAGTGTGTGGGGGTGCATGAGCGTTTGTGTGTCTGTGTGTGTCCTGCTCAGTCCATTTGGTTTTGTTCATATGTGAAGGTGTTTAGGGCTGACTACTAGAGATTAGATAATCTATTGGGCCAGGAGAAAACTGATTCTTTCATCCCAGTATAAATTAATTACCTGTAACTCTTCATCTGTGGGTGGAAGCTTGTAAGATTACTTTCCTCCCATACACATTGCCGCCATGCTAACTGGTATACTTACACAGATCTTGTTTAGACAACTATATTGTCCAGATTTCATGATTGTAGCTCTCTTGTCATAAACAGAATATATCCAACAATAGATGCTCTAATCCTGTGACTTTTTCACTCTTTTCAGCCCCTCCCCCTATCCTGCAAAAATTCCTTGAGCTTTAGGTGTAGGGTTTCTGTTTTATCAGTTAGGGTTGGGCACATCGTTATTAGCTGTTGTCTGTATTTTCATCAGTAGTAGCTCTGTAGTGGCCTCTGTTTGCTGCAAAAAGAAGCATTTTTGAAGACAGAGAAATCTACAGTTCTCTATAGGTAAAAGGATAATATTTATTGGTACAGTGACAACAGGCGGGTAGATCAATGGAATAGAATTGAAGATCCAGAAATGAACCCACACACCTATGGTCACTTGATCTTTGACAAAGGAGCTAAAACCATCCAGTGAAAAAAGACAGCATTTTCAACAAACCGTGCTGGCTCAATTGGCATTTAGCATGTAGAGGAATGCAAATTGATCTATTCTTATCTCCTTGTACAAAGCTCAAGTCCAAGTGGATCAAGGACGTCCACATAAAACCAGATACACAGAAACTAACAAAAGAAAGCGAGGAAGAACCTCAAACACAAGGGAACGGGGGAAATTTTCCTTAACAGAGCTCCAATAGCTTACGCTCTAAGATCAAGAATTGGCAAATGGGAACTCATAAAATTGCAAAGCTTCTGTAAGGCAGAGGACATTGTCAATAGGACAAAACAGCCACCAGCAGATTGGGAAAAGATCTTTATCAGTCCTATATCCAATAGAGTGCTAATATCCAATATATACAAAGAGTTCAAGAAATTAGACTCCAGAGAAACAAATAACCCTATTTTAAAATGGGGTACAGAGCTAGACAAAGAATTCCCAAGTGAGGAATACCAAATGACTGAGAAGAAAATAAAGAAATGTTCAACATCTTTAGTCATCAGGGAAATGTAAAAAATCAAAACAACCCTGAGATTCCACTTCACACCAATCAGAATGGCTAAGATCAAAAATTCAGGTGACAGCAGATGCTGGTGAGGATGTGGAGAAAGAGGAACATTCCTCCATTGCTAGTGGGATTGTAAGCTGGTGCAACAACTCTGGAAATCAGTCTGGTGGTTCCTCAGAAAACTGAACATAGTACTACCTGAGGACCCACTAATACCACTTCTGGGCATATACCCAGAAGATACTCCAACATGTAATAAACACACATGCTCCACTATGTTCATAGCAGCCTTATTTATAATAGCCAGAAGCTGGAAAGAACCCAGATACCCCTCAACAGAGGAATGGATACAGAAAATGTGGTACATTTATACAATACTCAGCTATTAAAAGCAATGAATTTATGAAATTCTTAGGCAAATAGATGGATCTGGAGGATATCATCCTGATTGAGGTAACCCAATCACAAAAGAACATACATGATATGCCCTCGCTGATAAGTGGATATTGGCCCAGAATCTCAGAATACCCAAGATACAATTCACAAACCACAAGAAACTCAAGAAGAAGGAAGACCAAAGTGAGGATACTTCGATCCTTCTTAGAAGTAGGAATAAAATAACCATGAAAGGAATTTCAGAGACAATGTGAAGAACAGAAACTGAGGGAATGACCATCCAGAGACTGCCCCACCTGGGGATCCATCCCATATACAACCACCAAAGCCAGACACTATTGTGGATGCCAACAAGTGCTTGCTGTCAAAAGCCTGTTATAGATGTCTCTTGAGAGGCTCTGCCAGTGCCTGACAAAAGTGAATTCATCCATCGGACTGAGCACAGGGTCCTTAATGAAGGAGCTAGAGAAAGTACCCAAGGAGTTGAAGGGGTTTGCAGCCTCACAGGAGGAACAACAATATGAACTAACCAGTACCCCCAGAGCTCCCAGGGACTAAACCACCAACCAAAGAGTACACATGGTGGGACTCATAGCTCCAGCTGCATATATAGCAGAGGATGGCCTAGTTGGTCATCAATGGGACAAGAGTCCCTTAGTCCTATGAAGGCTCCATTGCCCCAGTGCAGGGGAATGCCAGGGCCAGGAAGATGGAGTAAATGGGTTGGTGAGGAGGAGTAGGGGGAGGGGATAGGGGATTTTCAGAGGGGAAACCAGGAAAGGTAGTAACATTTGAAATGTAAATAAAGAAAATATCTAAGAAAAAAGAAAAAAGAAAAAGAAATTATACTTCATTAAGAAAATGGCC